>NW_027328036.1:3000000-3232988 GCF_047675955.1 Chlorocebus sabaeus | reverse complement strand
CAAAACTGGAAAGAAGCTTTCTGAGAACTGCTCTGTGTTCTGTTAATTCATCTCACAGAGTTACATCTTTCCCTTCAAGAAGCCTTTCGCTAAGGCTGTTCTTGTGGAATTGGCAAAGCGATATTTGGAAGCCCATAGAGGGCTATGGTGAAAAAGGAAATATCTTCCGTTCAAAACTCAAAAGAAGCTTTCTGAGAAACTGCTCTGTGTTCTGTTAATTCATCTCACAGAGTTACATCTTTCCTTCAAGAAGCCTTTTCTAAGGCCGTTCTTGTGGAATTGGCAAAGGGATATTTGGAAGCCCATAGAGGGCTATGGTGAAAAAGGAAATATCTTCCGTTCAAAACTGGAAAGAAGCTTTCTGAGAAACTGCTCTGTGTTCTGTTAATTCATCTCACAGAGTTACATCTTTCCCTTCAAGAAGCCTTTCGGTAAGGCCGTTCTTGTGGAATTGGCAAAGGGATATTTGGAAGCCCATAGAGGGCTATGGTGAACAAGGAATTATCTTCCGTTCAAAACTGGAAAGAAGCTTTCTGAGAAACTGCTCTGTGTTCTGTTAATTCATCTCACAGAGTTACATCTTTCCTTCAAGAAGCCTTTCGCTAAGGCTGTTCTTGTGGAATTTTCCAAAGGGATATTTGGAAGCCCATAGAGGGCTATGGTGAAAAAGGAATTATCTTCCGTTCAAAACTGGAAAGAAGGTTTCTAAGAAAATGCTCTGTGTTTCTGTTAATTCATCTCACAGAGTTACATCTTCCCTTCAAGAAGCCTTTCGCTAAGGCTGTTCTTGTGGAATTGGCAAAGGGATATTTGGAAGCCCATAGAGGGCTATGGTGAAAAAGGGAAATATCTTCCGTTCAAAACTGGAAGAAGCTTTCTGAGAAACTGCTCTGTGTTCTGTTAATTCATCTCACAGAGTTACATCTTTCCTTCAAGAGGCGTTTCGCTAAGGCTGTTCTTGTAGAATTGGCAAAGGGATATTTGGAAGCCCATAGAGGGCTGTGGTGAAAAAGGATATATCTTCCCGTTCAAAACTCAAAAGAAGCTTTCTGAGAAACTGCTCTGTGTTCTCTGAATTCATCTCACAGAGTTACATCTTTCCCTTCAAGAAGCCTTTCGCTAAGGCTGTTCTTGTGGAATTGGCAAAGCGATATTTGGAAGCCCATAGAGGGCTATGGTGAAAAGGAAATATCTTCGGTTCAAAACTGAAATGAAGCTTTCTGAGAAACTTGCTCTGTGTTCTGTTAATTCATCTCACAGAGTTACATCTTTCCCTTCAAGAAGTCTTTCGCTAAGGCTGTTCTTGTGGAATTGGCAAAGGGATATTTTGGAATCCCATAGAGGGCTATGGTGAAAAAGGAAATACCTTCCGTTCAAAACTGGAATGAAGCTTTCTGAGAAACTGCTCTGTGTTCTCTTAATTCATCTCACAGAGTTAATCTTTCCGTTCAAGAAGCCTTTCGCTAAGGCTGTTCTTGTGCAATTGGCAAAGGGGTGTTTGGAAGCCCATAGAGGGCTATGGTGAAAAAGGGAATATCTTCCGTTCAAAACTGGAAAGAAGCTTTCTGAGAAACTGCTCTGTGTTCTGTGAATTCATCTCACAGAGTGACATCTTTTCCTTCAAGATGCCTTTCGCTAAGGCTGTTCTTGTGGAATTGGCAAAGGGATATTTGGAAGCCCATAGAGGGCTATGGTGAAAAAGGAAATATCTTCGGTTCAAAACTGTAAAGAAGCTTTCTGAGAGACTGCTCTGTGTTCTGTTAATTCATCTCAGAGAGTTACATCTCTCCCTTCAAGAAGCCTTTCGCTAAGGCTGTTCTTTTGGAATTGGCAAAGGGATATTTGGAAGCCCATAGGGGGCTACGGTGAAAAAGGAAATATCTTCCGTTCAAAACTGGAAAGAAGCTTTCTGAGAAACTGCTCTGTGTTCTGATAATTCATCTCACAGAGTTACATCTCTCCCTTCAAGAAGCCTTTCGGTAAGGCTGTTCTTGTGGAATTGGCAAAGGTTTATTTGGAAGCCCATAGAGGGCTATGGTGAAAAAGGGAATATCTTCCGTTCAAAGCTGGAAAGAAGCTTTCTGAGAAACTGCTCTGTGTTCTGTTAATTCATCTCACAGAGTTACATCTTTCCCTTCAAGAAGCCTTTCGCTAAGGCTGTTCTTGTGGAATTGGCAAAGGGATATTTGGAAGCCCATAGAGGGCTATGGTGAAAAAGGAAATATCTTCCGTTCAAAACTGTAAAGAAGCTTTCTGAGAAACTGCTCTGTATTCTGTGAATTCATCTCACAGAGTTACATCTTTCCCTTCAAGAAGCCTTTCGCTAAGGCTGTTCTTGTGGAATTGGCAAAGGGATATTTGGAAGCCCATAGAGGGCTATGGTGAAAAATGAATTATCTTCCGTTCAAAACTGGAAAGAAGCTTTCTGAGAAACTGCTCTGTGTTCTGTGAATTCATCTCACAGACTTACATCTTTCCTTCAAGAAGCCTTTCGCTAAGGCTGTTCTTGTGGAATTGGCAAAGGGATAATTGGAAGCCCATAGACGGCTATAGTGAAAAAGGAAATATCTTCCGTTCAAAACTGGAAAGAAGCTTTCTGAGAAACTGCTCTGTGTTCTGTGAATTCATCTCACAGAGTTACATCTTTCCCTTCAAGAATCCTTTCGCTAAGGCTGTTCTTGTGGAATTGGCAAAGGGATATTTGGAAGCCCATAGAGGACTATGGTGAAAAAGGAAATATCTTCCGTTCAAAACTGGAAAGAAGCTTTCTGAGAAACTGCTCTGTGTTCTGTTAATTCATCTCACAGAGTTACATCTTTCCCTTCAAGAAGCCTTTCGCTAAAGCTGTTCTTGTGGAATTGGCAAAGGGATATTTGGAAGCCCATAGACGGCTAAGGTGAAAAATGAAATATCTTCCGTTCAAAACTGGAAAGAAGCTTTCTGAGAAACTGCTCTGTGTTCTGTTAATTCATCTCACAGAGTTACATCTTTCCCTTCAAGAAGCCTTTCGCTAAGGCTGTTCTTGTGGAATTGGCAAAGCGATATTTGGAAGCCCATAGAGGGCTATGGTGAAAAAGGAAATATCTTCCGTTCAAAACTCAAAAGAAGCTTTCTGAGAAACTGCTCTGTGTTCTGTTAATTCATCTCACAGAGTTACATCTTTCTCTTCAAGAAGCCTTTCGCTAAGGCTGTTCTTGTGGAATTGGCAAAGGGATATTTGGAATCCCATAGAGGGCTATGGTGAAAAAGGAAATATCTTCCGTTCAAAACTGGAATGAAGCTGTCTGAGAAACTGCTCTGTGTTCTGTTAATTCATCTCACAGAGTTACATCTTTCCGTTCAAGAAGCCTTTCGCTAAGGCTGTTCTTGTGCAATTGGCAAAGGGGTATTTGGAAGCCCATAGAGGGCTATGGTGAAATAGGGAATATCTTCCGTTCAAAACTGGAAAGAAGCTTTCTGAGAAACTGCTCTGTGTTCTGTGAATTCATCTCACAGAGTGACATCTTTCCATTCAAGGTGCCTTCCGCTAAGGCTGTTCTTGTGGAATTGGCAAAGGGATATTTGGAAGCCCATAGAGGCCTATGGTGAAAAAGGAAATATCTTCCGTTCAAAACTGGAAAGAAGCTTTCTGAGAAACTGCTCTGTGTTCTGTTAATTCATCTCACAGAGTTACATCTTTCCCTTCAAGAAGCCTTTCGCTAAGGCTGTTCTTGTGGAATTGGCAAAGGGATATTTGGAAGCCCATAGAGGGCTACGGTGAATAAGGAAATATCTTCCGTTCAAAACTGGAAAGAAGCTTTCTGAGAAACTGCTCTGTGTTCTGTTAATTCATCTCACAGAGTTACATCTTTCCCTTCAAGAAGCCTTTCGCTAAGGCTGTTCTTGTGGAATTGGCAAAGGGATATTTGGAAGCCCATAGAGGGCTATGGTGAATAAGGAAATATCTTCCGTTCAAAACTGGAAAGAAGCTTTCTGAGAAACTGCTCTGTGTTCTGTTTATTCATCTCACAGAGTTACATCTTTCCTTCAAGATGCCTTTCGCTAAGGCTGTTCTTGTGGAATTGGCAAAGGGATATTTGGAAGCCCATAGAGGGCTATGGTGAAAAAGGAAATATCTTCCGTTCAAAACTGGAAAGAAGCTTTCTGAGAAACTGCTCTGTGTTCTGTTAATTCATCTCACAGAGTTACATCTTTCCCTTCAAGAAGCCTTTCGCTAAGGCTGTTCTTGTGGAATTGGCAAAGGGATATTTAGAAGCCCATAGACGGCTGTGGTGGAAAAGGAAATATCTTCCGTTCAAAACTGTAAAGAAGCTTTCTGAGAAACTGCTCTGTGTTCTGTTAATTCATCTCACAGAGTTACATCTTTCCCTTCAAGAAGCCGATCGCTAAGGCCGTTCTTGTGGAATTGGCAAAGGGATATTTGGAAGCCCATAGAGGACTATGGTGAAAAAGGAAATATCTTCCGTTCAAAACTGGAAAGAAGCTTTCTGAGAAACTGCTCTGTGTTCTGTGAATTCATCTCACAGAGTTACATCATTCCCTTCAAGAAGCCTTTCGCTAAAGCTGTCCTTGTGGAATTGGCAAAGGGATATTTGGAAGCCCATTGACGGCTAAGGTGAAAAATGAAATATCTTCCGTTCAAAACTGGAAAGAAGCTTTCTGAGAAACTGCTCTGTGTTCTGTTAATTCATCTCACAGAGTTACATCTTTCCCTTCAAGAAGCCTTTCGCTAAGGCTGTTCTTGTGGAATTGGCAAAGCGATATTTGGAAGCCCATAGAGGGCTATGGTGAAAAAGGAAATATCTTCCGTTCAAAACTCAAAAGAAGCTTTCTGAGAAACTGCTCTGTGTTCTGTTAATTCATCTCACAGAGTTACATCTTTCTCTTCAAGAAGCCTTTCGCTAAGGCTGTTCTTGTGGAATTGGCAAAGGGATATTTGGAATCCCATAGAGGGCTATTTTGAAAAAGGAAATATCTTCCGTTCAAAACTGGAATGAAGCTTTCTGAGAAACTGCTCTGTGTTCTGTTAATTCATGTCACAGAGTTACATCTTTCCGTTCAAGAAGCCTTTCTCTAAGGCTGTTCTTGTGCAATTGGCAAAGGGGTATTTGGAAGCCCATAGAGGGCTATGGTGAAAAAGGAAATATCTTCCGTTCAAAACTGGAAAGAAGCTTTCTGAGAAACTGCTCTGTGTTCTGTGAATTCCTCTCACAGAGTGACATCTTTCCATTCAAGGTGCCTTCCGCTAAGGCTGTTCTTGTGGAATTGGCAAAGGGATATTTGGAAGCCCATAGAGGCCTATGGTGAAAACGGAAATATCTTCCGTTCAAAACTGGAAAGAAGCTTTCTGAGAAACTGCTCTGTGTTCTGTTAATTCATCTCACAGAGTTACATCTTTCCCTTCAAGAAGCCTTTCGCTAAGGCTGTTCTTGTGGAATTGGCAAAGGGATATTTGGAAGCCCATAGAGGGCTATGGTGAATAAGGAAATATCTTCCGTTCAAAACTGGAAAGAAGCTTTCTGAGAAACTGCTCTGTGTTCTGTTAATTCATCTCACAGAGTTACATCTTTCCCTTCAAGAAGCCTTTCGCTAAGGCTGTTCTTGTGGAATTGGCAAAGGGATATTTGGAAGCCCATAGAGGGCTATGGTGAATAAGGAAATATCTTCCGTTCAAAACTGGAAAGAAGCTTTCTGAGAAACTGCTCTGTGTTCTGTTTATTCATCTCACAGAGTTACATCTTTCCTTCAAGATGCCTTTCGCTAAGGCTGTTCTTGTGGAATTGGCAAAGGGATATTTGGAAGCCCATAGAGGGCTATGGTGAAAAAGGAAATATCTTCCGTTCAAAACTGGAAAGAAGCTTTCTGAGAAACTGCTCTGTGTTCTGTTAATTCATCTCACAGAGTTACATCTTTCCCTTCAAGAAGCCTTTCGCTAAAGCTGTTCTTGTGGAATTGGCAAAGGGATATTTGGAAGCCTAGAGACGGCTAAGGTGAAAAATGAAATATCTTCCGTTCAAAACTGGAAACAAGCTTTCTGAGAAACTGCTCTGTGTTCTGAGAATTCATCTCACAGAGTTACATCTCTCCCTTCAAGAAGCCTTTCGCTAAGGCTGTTCTTGTGGAATTGGCAAAGGGATATTTGGAATCCCATAGAGGGCTATGGTGAAAAAGGAAATATCTTCCGTTCAAAACTGGAAAGAAGCTTTCTGAGAAACTGCTCTGTGTTCTGTTAATTCATCTCACAGAGTTACATCTTTCCCTTCAAGAAGTCTTTCGCTAAGGCTGTTCTTGTGGAATTGGCAAAGGTTTATTAGGAAGCCCATAGAGGGCTATGGTGAAAAAGGGAATATCTTCCGTTCAAAGCTGGAAAGAAGCTTTCTGAGAAACTGCTCTGTGTTCTGTTAATTCATCTCACAGAGTTACATCTTTCCCTTCAAGAAGCCTTTCGCTAAGGCTGTTCTTGTGGAATTGGCAAAGGGATATTTGGAAGCCCACAGAGGGCTACGGTGAACAAGGAAGTGTCTTCCGTTCAAAACTGGAAAGAAGCATTCTGAGAAACTGCTCTGTGTTCTGTTAATTCATCTCACAGAGTTACATCTTTTCCTTCAAGAAGCCTTTCGCTAAGGCTGTTCTTGTGGAATTGGCAAAGGGATATTTGGAAGCCCATAGACGGCTATGGTGAAAAAGGAAATATCTTCCGTTCAAAACTGGAAAGAAGCTTTCTGAGAAACTGCTCTGTGTTCTGTTAATTCATCTCACAGAGTTACATCTTTCCCTTAAAGAAGCCTTTCGCTAAGGCTGTTCTTGTGGAATTGGCAAAGGGATATTTGGAAGCCCATACAGGGCTATGGTGAAAAGGAAATATCTTCCGTTCAAAACTGGAAAGAAGCTTTCCGAGAAACTGCTCTGTGTTCTGTTAATTCATCTCACAGAGTTACATCTTTCCGTTCAAGAAGCCTTTCACTAAGGCTGTTCTTGTGGAATTGGCAAAGGGATATTTGGAAGCCCATAGAGGGCTACGGTAAAAAAGGAAATATCTTCCGTTCAAAACTGGAAAGAAGCTTTCTGAGAAACTTCTCTGTGTTCTGTGAATTCATCTCACAGAGTTACATCTTTCCCTTCAAGAAGCCTTTCGCTAAGGCTGTTCTTGTGGAATTGGCAAAGGGATATTTGGAAGCCCTTAGAGGGCTATGGTGAAAAAGGAAATATCTTCCGTTCAAAACTGGAAAGAAGCTTTCTGAGAAACTGCTCTGTGTTCTGTTAATTCATCTCACAGAGTTACATCTTTCCCTTCAAGAAGCCTTTCGCTAAGGCTGTTCTTGTGCATTTGGCAAAGGGATATTTGGAAGCCCATAGAGGACTATTGTGAAAAAGGAAATATCTTCCGTTCAATACTGGAAAGAAGCTTTCTGAGAAACTGCTCTGTGCTCTGCTAATTCATCTCACAGAGTTACATCTTTCCCTGCAAGAAGCCGATCGCTAAGGCCGTTCTTGTGGAATTGGCAAAGGGATATTTGGAAGCACATAGAGGGCTATTGTGAAAAAGGAAATATCTTCCCTTCAAAACTGGAAAGAAGCTTTCTGAGAAACTGCTCTGTGTTCTGTTAATTCATGTCACAGAGTTACATCTTTCCCTTCAAGAAACCTTTCGCTAAAGCTGTTCTTGTGGAATTGGCAAAGGGATATTTGGAAGCCCAGAGACGGCTAAGGTGAAAAATGAAATATCTTCCGTTCAAAACTGGAAACAAGCTTTCTGAGAAACTGCTCTGTGTTCTGTTAATTCATCTCACAGAGTTACATCTTTCCCTTCAAGAAGCCTTTCGCTAAGGCTGTTCTTGTGGAATTGGCAAAGCGATATTTGGAAGCCCATAGAGGGCTATGGTGAAAAAGGAAATATCTTCCGTTCAAAACTGGAAAGAAGCTTTCTGAGAAACTGCTCTGTGTTCTCTTAATTCATCTCACAGAGTTACATCTTTCCCTTCAAGAAGCCTTTCGCTAAGGCTGTTCTTGTGGAATTGGCAAAGGGATATTTGGAATCCCATAGAGGGCTATGGTAAAAAAGGAAATATCTTCCGTTCAAAACTGGAATGAAGCTTTCTGAGAAACTGCTCTGTGTTCTGTTAATTCATCTCACAGAGTTACATCTTTCCGCTCAAGAAGCCTTTCGCTAAGGCTGTTCTTGTGGAATTGGCAAAGGGGTATTTGGAAGCCCATAGAGGGCTATGGTGAATAAGGAAATATCTTTCGTTCAAAACTGGAAAGAAGCTTTCTGAGAAACTGCTCTGTGTTCTGTTAATTCATCTCACAGCGTTATATCTTTCCCTTGAAGAAGCCTTTCGCTAAGGCTGTTCTTGTGGAATTGCAAAGGGATATATGGAAGCCCATAGAGGACTACTGTGAAAAAGGAAATATCTTCCGTTCAAAACTGGAAAGAAGCTTTCTGAGAAACTGCTCTGTGTTCTGTTAATTCATCTCACAGAGTTATATCTTGCCCTTCAAGAAGCCTTTCGCTAAGGCTGTTCTTGTGGTTTTGGCAAAGGAATATTTGGAAGCCCATAGAGGGCTACGGTGAAAAAGGAAATATCTTCCGTTCAAAACTGGAAAGAAGCTTTCTGAGAAACTGCTCTGTGTTCTGTTAATTCATCTCACAGAGTTACATCTTTCCCTTCAAGAAGCCTTTCGCTAAGGCTGTTCTTGTGGAATTGGCAAAGGGATATTTGGAAGCCCATAGAGGGCTAGGGTGAAAAAGGAAATATCTTCCGTTCAAAACTGGAAAGAAGCTTTCTGAGAAACTGCTCTGTGTTCTGTGATTTAATCTCACAGAGTTACATCTTTCCCTTCAAGAAGCCTCTCGCTAAGGCTGTTCTTGTGGAACTGGCAAAGGGATATTTGGAAGCCCATAGGGGGCTATGGTGAAAAAGTAAATATCTTCCGTTCAAAAGTGGAAAGAAGCTTTCTGAGAAACTGCTCTGTGTTCTGTGAATTCATCTCACAGACTTACATCTCTCCCTTCAAGAAGCCTTTCGCTAAGGCTGTTCTTGTGGAATTGGCAAAGGGATATTTGGAAGCCCATAGACGGCTATGTTGAAAAAGGAAATATCTTCCGTTCAAAACTGGAAAGAAGCTTTCTGAGAAACTGCTCTGCGTTCTGTGAATTCATCTCACAGAGTTACATCTTTCCCTTCAAGAAGCCTTTCGCTAAGGCTGTTCTTGTGGAATTGGCAAAGGGATATTTGGAAGACCATAGAGGGCTA
This sequence comes from Chlorocebus sabaeus, assembly GCF_047675955.1. Lineage (NCBI taxonomy): Eukaryota > Metazoa > Chordata > Mammalia > Primates > Cercopithecidae > Chlorocebus > Chlorocebus sabaeus. The sequence continues at coordinate 3,223,734 of NW_027328036.1, read as the reverse complement.
TGGTGAAAAAGGAAATATCTTCCGTTCAAAACTGGAATGAAGCTTTCTGAGAAACTGCTCTGTGTTCTGTTAATTCATCTCACAGAGTTACATCTTTCCGTTCAAGAAGCCTTTCGCAAAGGCTGTTCTTGTGCAATTGGCAAAGGGGTATTTGGAAGCCCATAAAGGGCTATGGTGAAAAAGGGAATATCTTCCGTTCAAAACTGGAAAGAAACTTTCTGAGAAACTGCTCTGTGTTCTGTGAATTCATCTCACAGAGTGACATCTTTCCATTCAAGGTGCCTTTCGCTAAGGCTGTTCTTGTGGAATTGGCAAAGGGATATTTGGAAGCCCATAGAGGCCTATGGTGAAAAAGGATATATCTTCCGTTCAAAACTGGAAAGAAGCTATCTGAGAAACTGCTCTGTGTTCTGTTAATTCATCTCACAGAGTTACATCTCTCCCTTCAAGAAGCCTTTCGCTAAGGCTGTTCTTGTGGAATTGGCAAAGGGATATTTGGAAGCCCATAGAGGGCTACGGTGAAAAAGGAAATATCTTCCGTTCAAAACTGTAAAGAAGCTTTCTGAGAAACTGCTCTGTGTTCTGTGAATTCATCTCACAGAGTTACATCATTCCCTTCAAGAAGCCTTTCGCTAAGGCTGTTCTTGTGGAATTGGCAAAGCGATATTTGGAAGCCCATAGAGGGCTATGGTGAAAAAGGAAATATCTTCCGTTCAAAACTCAAAAGAAGCTTTTTGAGAAACTGCTCTGTGTTCTGTTAATTCATCTCCCAGAGTTACATCTTTCCCTTCAAGAATCCTTTCCGTAAGGCTGTTCCTGTGGATTTGGGAAAGGGATATTGGGAAGCCCGTAGAGGGCTATGGTGAAAAAGGAAATATCTTCCGTTCAAAACTGAAAAGAAACTTTCTGAGAAACTGCTCTGTGTTCTGTTAATTCATCTCACAGAGTTACATCTTTCCGTTCTAGAAGCCTTTCCCTAAGGCTGTTCTTGTGCAATTGGCAAAGGGATATTTGGAAGTCCATAGAGGGCTATGGTGAAAAAGGAAATATCTTTCGTTCAAAACTGGAAAGAAGCTTTCTGAGAAACTGCTCTGTGTTCTGTTAATTCTTCTCACAGAGTTACATCTTTCCCTTCAAGAATCCTTTCGCTAAGGCTGTTCTTGTGGAATTGGAAAAGCGATATTTGGAAGCCCATAGAGGGCTATGGTGAAAAAGGAAATATCTTCCGTTTAAAACTGGAAAGAAGCTTTCTGAGAAACTGCTCTGTGTTCTGTTAATTCATCTCACAGAGTTACATCTTTCCCTTCAAGAAGCCTTTCGCTAAGGCTGTTCTTGTGGAATTGGCAAAGGGATATTTGGAAGCCCATAGAGGGCTATGGTGAAAAAGGAAATATCTTCCGTTCAAAACTGGAAAGAAGCTTTCTGAGAAACTGCTCTGTGTTCTGTTAATTCATCTCACAGAGTTACATCTTTCCCTTCAAGAAGCCTTTCGCTAAGGCTGTTCTTGTGGAATTGGCAAAGGGATATTTAGAAGCCCATAGACGGCTATGGTGAAAAAGGAAATATCTTCCGTTCAAAACTGTAAAGAAGCTTTCTGAGAAACTGCTCTGTGTTCTGTTAATTCATCTCACAGAGTTACATCTTTCCCTTCAAGAAGCCTTTCGCTAAGGCTGTTCTTGTGGAATTGGCAAAGGGATATTTGGAAGCCCTCAGAGGGCTATGGTGAACAAGGAAGTATCTTCCGTTGAAAACTGGAAAGAAGCTTTCTGAGAAACTGCTCTGTGTTCTGTTAATTCATCTCACAGAGTTACATCTTTCCCTTCAAGAAGCCTTTCGCTAAGGCTGTTCTTGTGGAATTGGCAAAGCGATATTTGGAAGCCCATAGACGGCTATGGTGAAAAAGGAAATATCTTCCGTTCAAAACTGGAAAGAAGCTTTCTGAGAAACTGCTCTGTGTTCTGTTAATTCATCTCACAGAGTTACATCTTTCCCTTCAAGAAGCCTTTCGCTAAGGCTGTTCTTGTGGAATTGGCAAAGGGATATTTGGAAGCCCATAGAGGGCTATGGTGAAAAAGGAAATATCTTCCGTTCAAAACTGGAAAGAAGCTTTCTGAGAAACTGCTCTGTGTTCAGTTAATTCATCTCACAGAGTTACATCTTTCCCTTCAAGAAGCCTTTTGCTAAGGCCGTTCTTGTGGAATTGGCAAAGGGATATTTGGATTCCCATAGAGGGCTACCGTGAAAAAGGAAATATCTTCCGTTCAAAACTGGAAAGAAGCTTTCTGAGAAACTGCTCTGTGTTCTGTTAATTCATCTCACAGAGTTACATCTTTCCCTTCAAGAAGACTTTCGCTAAGGCTGTTCTTGTGGAATTGGCAAAGGGATATTTGGAAGCCCATAGAGGGCTATGGTGAAAAAGGAAATATCTTCCGTTCAAAACTGGAAAGAAGCTTTCTGAGAAACTGCTCTGTGTTCTGTTAATTCATCTCACGGAGTTACATCTTCCCCTTCAAGAAGCCTTTCGCTAAAGCTGTTCTTGTGGAATTGGCAAAGGGATATTTGGAAGCCCGTAGACGGCTAAGGTGAAAAATGAAATATCTTCCGTTCAAAACTGGAAAGAAGCTTTCTGAGAAACTGCTCTGTGTTCTGTTAATTCATCTCACAGAGTTACATCTTTCCCTTCAAGAAGCCTTTCGCTAAGGCTGTTCTTGTGGAATTGGCAAAGCGATATTTGGAAGCCCATAGAGGGTTATGGTGAAAAAGGAAATATCTTCCGTTCAAAACTCAAAAGAATCTTTCTGAGAAACTGCTCTGTGTTCTGTTAATTCATCTCACAGAGTTACATCTTTCCCTTCAAGAAGTCTTTCGCTAAGGCTGTTCTTGTGGAATTGGCAAAGGGATATTTGGAATCCCATAGAGGGCTATGGTGAAAAAGGAAATATCTTCCGTTCAAAACTGGAATGAAGCTTTCTGAGAAACTGCTCTGTGTTCTGTTAATTCATCTCACAGAGTTACATCTTTCCGTTCAAGAAGCCTTTCGCTAAGGCTGTTCTTGTGCAATTGGCAAAGGGGTATTTGGAAGCCCATAGAAGGCTATGGTGAAAAAGGGAATATCTTCCGTTCAAAACTGGAAAGAAACTTTCTGAGAATCTGCTCTGTGTTCTGTGAATTCATCTCACAGAGTGACATCTTTCCCTTCAAGATGCCTTTCGCTAAGGCTGTTCTTGTGGAATTGGCAAAGGGATATTTGGAAGCCCATAGAGGCCTATGGTGAAAAAGGAAATATCTTCCGTTCAAAACTGTAAAGAAGCTTTCTGAGAAACTGCTCTGTGTTCTGTTAATTCATCTCACAGAGTTACATCTCTCCCTTCAAGAAGCCTTTCGCTAAGGCTGTTCTTTTGGAATTGGCAAAGGGATATTTGGAAGCCCATAGAGGGCTACGGTGAAAAAGGAAATATCTTCCGTTCAAAACTGGAAAGAAGCTTTCTGAGAAACTGCTCTGTGTTCTGTTAATTCATCTCACAGAGTTACATCTTTCCCTTCAAGAAGCCTTTCGGTAAGGCTGTTCTTGTGGAATGGGCAAAGGTTTATTTGGAAGCCCATAGAGGGCTATGGTGAAAAAGGAAATATCTTCCGTTCAAAGCTGGAAAGAAGCTTTCTGAATATCTGCTCTGTGTTCTGTTAATTCATCTCACAGAGTTACATCTTTCTCTTCAAGAAGCCTTTCGCTAAGGCTGTTCTTGTGGAATTGGCAAAGGGATATTTGGAAACCCATAGAGGACTATGGTGAAAAAGGAAATGCCCTCCGTTCAAAACTGGAAAGAAGCTTTCTGAGAAACTGCTCTGTGTTCTGTTAATTCATCTCACAGAGTTACATCTTTCCCTTCAAGAAGCCTTTCGCTAAGGCTGTTCTTGTGGAATTGGCAAAGGGATATTTGGAAGCCCATAGAGAGCTAGGGTGAAAAAGGAAATATCTTCCGTTCAAAACTGGAAAGAAGCTTTCTGAGAAACTGCTCTGTGTTCTGTGAATTCATCTCACAGAGTTACATCTTTCCCTTCAAGAAGCCTTTCGCTAAGGCTGTTCTTGTGGAACTGGCAAAGGGATATTTGGAAGCCCATAGAGGGCTATGGTGAAAAAGGAAATATCTTCCGTTCAAAAGTGGAAAGAAGCTTTCTGAGAAACTGCTCTGTGTTCTGTGAATTCATCTCACAGACTTACATCTTTCCCTTCAAGAAGCCTTTCGCTAAGGCTGTTCTTGTGGAATTGGCAAAGGGATATTTGGAAGCCCATAGACGGCTATGGTGAAAAAGGAAATATCTTCCGTTCAAAACTGGAAAGAAGCTTTCTGAGAAACTGCTCTGTGTTCTGTGAATTCATCTCACAGAGTTACATCTCTCCCTTCAAGAAGCCTTTCGCTAAGGCTGTTCTTGTGCAATTGGCAAAGGGATATTTGGAAACCCATAGAGGACTATGGTGAAAAAGGAAATACCCTCCGTTCAAAACTGGAAAGAAGCTTTCTGAGAAACTGTTAATTCATCTCACAGAGTTACATCTTTCCCTACAAGAAGCCGATCGCTAAGGCCGTTCTTGTGGAATTGCAAAGGGATATTTGGAAGCCCATGGAGGGCTATGGTGAAAAAGGAAATATCTTCCGTTCAAAACTGGAAAGAAGCTTTCTGAGAAATTGCTCTGTGTTCTGTTAATTCATCTCACAGAGTTACATCTTTCCCTTCAAGAAGCCTTTCGCTAAAGCTGTTCTTGTGGAAATGGCAAAGGGATATTTGGAAGCCCATAGACGGCTAAGGTGAAAAAGGAAATATCTTCCGTTCAAAACTGGAAAGAAGCTTTCTGAGAAACTGCTCTGTGTTCTGTTAATTCATCTCACATAGTTACATCTTTCCTTTCAAGAAGCCTTTCGCTAAGGCTGTTCTTGTGGAATTGGCAAAGCGATATTTGGAAGCCCATAGAGGGCTATGGTGAAAAAGGAAATATCTTCCGTTCAAAACTGGAAAGAAGCTTTCTGAGAAACTGCTCTGTGTACTGTTAATTCATCTCACAGAGTTACATCTTTCCCTTCAAAAAGCCTTTCGCTACGGCTGTTCTTGTGGAATTGGCAAAGGGATATTTGGAAGCCCATAGAGGGCTACGGTGAAAAAGGAAATATCTTCCGTTCAAAACTGGAAAGAAGCTTTCTGAGAAACAGCTCTGTGTTGTGTGAATTCATCTCACAGAGTTACATCGTTCCCTTCAAGAAGCCATTCGCTAAGGCTGTTCTTGTGGAATTGGCAAAGGGATATTTGGAATCCCTTAGAGGGCTACGGTGAAAAAGGAAATATCTTCCGTTCAAAACTGGAAAGAAGCTTTCTGAGAAACTGCTCTGTGTTCTGTTAATTCATCTCACAGAGTTACATCTTTCCCTTCAAGAAGCCTTTCGCTAAGGCTGTTCTTGTGGAATTGGCAAAGGGATATTTGGAAGCCCATAGAGGGCTAGGGTGAAAAAGGAAATATCTTCCGTTCAAAACTGGAAAGAAGCTTTCTGAGAAACTGCTCTGTGTTCTGTGAATTAATCTCACAGAGTTACATCTTTCCCTTCAAGAAGCCTTTCTCTAAGGCTGTTCTTGTGGGATTGGCAAAGGGATATTTGGAAGCCCAGAGAGGGCTATGGTGAAAAAGGAAATATCTTCCGTTCAAAACTGGAAAGAAGCTTTCTGAGAAACTGCTCTGTGTTCTGTGAATTCATCTCACAGACTTACATCTTTCCCTTCAAGAAGCCTTTCGCTAAGGCTGTTCTTGTGGAATTGGCAAAGGGATATTTGGAAGCCCATAGACGGCTATGGTGAAAAAGGAAATATCTTCCGTTCAAAACTGGAAAGAAGCTTTCTGAGAAACTGCTCTGGGTTCTGTGAATTCATCTCACAGAGTTACATCTTTCCCTTCAAGAAGACTTTCGCTAAGGCTGTTCTTGTGCATTTGGCAAAGGGATATTTGGAAGCCCATAGAGGACTATTGTGAAAAAGGAAATATCTTTCGTTCAAAACTGGAAAGAAGCTTTCTGAGAAACTGCTCTGTGTTCTGTTAATTCATCTCACAGAGTTACATCTTTCCCTGCAAGAAGCCGATCGCTAAGGCCGTTCTTGTGGAATCGGCAAAGGGATATTTGGAAGCACATAGAGGGCTATGGTGAAAAAGGAAATATCTTCCGTTCAAAACTGGAAAGAAGCTTTCTGAGAAACTGCTCTGTGTTCTGTTAATTCATGTCACAGAGTTACATCTTTCCCTTCAAGAAGCCTTTCGCTAAAGCTGTTCTTGTGGAATTGAAAAAGGGATATTTGGAAGCCCAGAGACGGCTAAGGTGAAAAATGAAATATCTTCCGTTCAAAACTGGAAAGAAGCTTTCTGAGAAACTGCTCTGTGTTCTGTTAATTCATCTCACAGAGTTACATCTTTCCCTTCAAGAAGCGTTTCGCTAAGGCTGTTCTTGTGGAATTGGCATAGCGATATTTGGAAGCCCTTAGAGGGCTATGGTGAAAAAGAAAATATCTTCCGTTCAAAACTGGAAAGAAGCTTTCTGAGAAACTGCCCTGTGTTCTGTTAATTCATCTAACAGAGTTACATCTTTCCGTTCAAGAAGCCTTTCGCTAAGGCTGTTCTTGTGAAATTGGCAAAGGGATATTTGGAATCCCATAGAGGGCTATGGTGAAAAAGGAAATATCTTCCGTTCAAAACCGGAATGAAGCTTTCTGAGAAACTGCTCTGTGTTCTGTTAATTCATCTTCCAGAATTACATCTTTCCGTTCAAGAAGCCTTTCGCTAAGGCTGTTCTTGTGGAATTGGCAAAGGGGTATTTGGAAGCCCATAGAGGGCTATGGTGAAAAAGGAAATATCTTCCGTTCAAAACTGGAAAGAAGCTTTCTGAGAAACTGCTCTGTGTTCTGTGAATTCATCTCACAGAGTTACATCTTTCCCTTCAAGATGCCTTTTGCTAAGGCTGTTCTTGTGGAATTGGCAAAGGGATATTTGGAAGCCCTTAGAGGCCTATGGTGAAAAAGGAAATATCTTCCGTTCAAAACTGGAAAGAAGCTTTCTGAGAAACTGCTCTGTGTTCTGTTAATTCATCTCACAGAGTTACATCTCTCCCTTCAAGAAGCCTTTCGCTAAGGCTGTTCTTGTGGAATTGGCAAAGGGGTATTTGGAAGCCCATAGAGGGCTATGGTGAAAAAGGAAATATCTTCCGTTCAAAACTGGAAAGAAGCTTTCTGAGAAACTGCTCTGTGTTCTGTGAATTCATCTCACAGAGTTACATCTTTCCCTTCAAGATGCCTTTCGCTAAGGCTGTTCTTGTGGAATTGGCAAAGGGATATTTGGAAGCCCATAGAGGCCTATGGTGAAAAAGGAAATATCTTCCGTTCAAAACTGTAAAGAAGCTTTCTGAGAAACTGCTCTGTGTTCTGATAATTCATCTCACAGAGTTACATCTTTCCCTTCAAGAAGCCTTTCGCTAAGGCTGTTCTTGTGGAATTGGCAAAGGGATATTTGGAAGCCCACAGAGGGCTACAGTGAACAAGGAGGTATCTTCCGTTCAAAACTGGAAAGAAGCATTCTGAGAAACTGCTCTGTGTTCTGTTAATTCATCTCACAGAGTTACATCTTTCCCTTCAAGAAGCCTTTCGCTAAGGCTGTTCTTGTGGAATTGGCAAAGGGATATTTGGAAGCCCATAGACGGCTTTGGTGAAAAAGGAAATATCTTCCGTTCAAAACTGGAAAGAAGCTTTCTGAGAAACTGCTCTGTGTTCTGTGAATTCATCTCACAGAGTTACATCTTTCCCTTAAAGAAGCCTTTCACTAAGGCTGTTCTTGTGGAATTGGCAAAGGGATATTTGGAAGCCCATAGAGGGCTACGGTGAAAAAGGTAATATCTTCCGTTCAAAACGGGAAAGAAGCTTTCTGAGAAACTTTTCTGTGTTCTGTGAATTCATCTCACAGAGTTACATCTTTCCCTTCAAGAAGCCTTTCGCTAAGGCTGTTATTGTGGAATTGGCAAAGGGATATTTGGAAGCCCTTAGAGGGCTATGGTGAAAAAGGAAATATCTTCCGTTCAAAACTGGAAAGAAGCTTTCTGAGAAACTGCTCTGTGTTCTGTTAATTCATCTCACAGAGTTACATCTTTCCCTTCAAGAAGCCTTTCGCTAAGGCTGTTCTTGTGGAATTGGCAAAGGGATATTTGGAAGACCATAGAGGGCTATGGTGAAAAAGGAAATATCTTCCGTTCAAAACTGGAATGAAGCTTTCTGAGAAACTGCTCTGTGTTCTGTTAATTCATCTCACAGAGTTACATCTTTCCGTTCAAGAAGCCTTTCGCAAAGGCTGTTCTTGTGCAATTGGCAAAGGGGTATTTGGAAGCCCATAAAGGGCTATGGTGAAAAAGGGAATATCTTCCGTTCAAAACTGGAAAGAAACTTTCTGAGAAACTGCTCTGTGTTCTGTGAATTCATCTCACAGAGTGACATCTTTCCATTCAAGGTGCCTTTCGCTAAGGCTGTTCTTGTGGAATTGGCAAAGGGATATTTGGAAGCCCATAGAGGCCTATGGTGAAAAAGGATATATCTTCCGTTCAAAACTGGAAAGAAGCTATCTGAGAAACTGCTCTGTGTTCTGTTAATTCATCTCACAGAGTTACATCTCTCCCTTCAAGAAGCCTTTCGCTAAGGCTGTTCTTGTGGAATTGGCAAAGGGATATTTGGAAGCCCATAGAGGGCTACGGTGAAAAAGGAAATATCTTCCGTTCAAAACTGTAAAGAAGCTTTCTGAGAAACTGCTCTGTGTTCTGTGAATTCATCTCACAGAGTTACATCTTTCCCTTCAGGAAGCCTTTCGCTAAGGCTGTTCTTGTGGAATTGGCAAAGCGATATTTGGAAGCCCATAGAGGGCTATGGTGAAAAAGGAAATATCTTCCGTTCAAAACTCAAAAGAAGCTTTTTGAGAAACTGCTCTGTGTTCTGTTAATTCATCTCCCAGAGTTACATCTTTCCCTTCAAGAATCCTTTCCGTAAGGCTGTTCCTGTGGATTTGGGAAAGGGATATTGGGAAGCCCGTAGAGGGCTATGGTGAAAAAGGAAATATCTTCCGTTCAAAACTGAAAAGAAACTTTCTGAGAAACTGCTCTGTGTTCTGTTAATTCATCTCACAGAGTTACATCTTTCCGTTCTAGAAGCCTTTCCCTAAGGCTGTTCTTGTGCAATTGGCAAAGGGATATTTGGAAGTCCATAGAGGGCTATGGTGAAAAAGGAAATATCTTTCGTTCAAAACTGGAAAGAAGCTTTCTGAGAAACTGCTCTGTGTTCTGTTAATTCTTCTCACAGAGTTACATCTTTCCCTTCAAGAATCCTTTCGCTAAGGCTGTTCTTGTGGAATTGGAAAAGCGATATTTGGAAGCCCATAGAGGGCTATGGTGAAAAAGGAAATATCTTCCGTTTAAAACTGGAAAGAAGCTTTCTGAGAAACTGCTCTGTGTTCTGTTAATTCATCTCACAGAGTTACATCTTTTCCTTCAAGAAGCCTTTCGCTAAGGCTGTTCTTGTGGAATTGGCAAAGGGGTATTTGGAAGCCCATAGAGGCCTATGGTGAAAAAGGAAATATCTTCCGTTCAAAACTGGAAAGAAGCTTTCTGAGAAACTGCTCTGTGTTCTGTAAATTCATCTCCCAGAGTTACATCTTTCCCTTCAAGAAGCCTTTCGCTAAGGCTGTTCTTGTGGAATTGGCAAAGGGATATTTGGGGGCCCATAGAGGGCTATGGTGAAAAAGGAAATATCTTCCGTTCAAAACTGGAAAGAAGCTTTCTGAGAAACTTCTCTGTGTTCTGTGAATTCATCTCACAGAGTTACATCTTTCCCTTCAAGAAGCCTTTCGCTAAGGCTGTTCTTGTGGTATTGGCAAAGGGATATTTGTAAGCCCATAGAGGGCTATGGTGAAAAAGGAAATATCTTCCGAAAAAAATTTGAAAGACGCTTTCTGAGAAACTGCTCTGTGTTCTGTTAATTCATCTCACAGAGTTACATCTTTCCTTCAAGAGGCCTTTCGCTAAGGGTGTTCTTGTGGTTTTGGCAAAGGGATATTTGGAAGCCCATAGAGGGCTATGGTGAAAAAGGAAATATCTTCCGTTCAAAACTGGAAAGAAGCTTTCTGAGAAACTGCTCTGTGTTCTGTTAATTCATCTCACAGAGTTACATCTTTCCCTTCAAGAAGCCTTTCGCTAAGGCTGTTCTTGTGGAATTGGCAAAGGGATATTTGGAAGCCCTTAGAGGCCTATGGTGAAAAAGGAAATATCTTCCGTTCAAATCTGGAAAGAAGCTTTCTGAGAAACTGCTCTGTGTTCTGTTAATTCATCTCACAGAGATACATCTTTCCCTTCAAGAAGCCTTTCGCTAAGGCTGTTCTTGTGGAATTGGCAAAGGGATATTTGGAATCCCATAGACGGCTATGGTGAAAAAGGAAATATCTTCCGTTCAAAACTGGAAAGAAGCTTTCTGAGAAACTGCTCTGTGTTCTGTTAATTCATCTCACAGAGTTACATCTTTCCCTTCAAGAAGCCTTTCGCTAAGGCTGTTCTTGTGGAATTGGCAAAGGGATATTTGGAAGCCCATAGAGGGCTAGGGTGAAAAAGGAAATATCTTCCGTTCAAAACTGGAAAGAAGCTTTCTGAGAAACTGCTCTGTGTTCTGTTAATTCATCTCACAGAGTTACATCTTTCCCTTCAAGAAGCCGATCGCAAAGGCCGTTCTTGTGGAATTGGCAAAGGGATATTTGGAAGCCCATAGAGGGCTATGGTGAAAATGGAAATATCTTCCGTTCAAAACTGGAAAGAAGCTTTCTGAGAAACTGCTCTGTGTTCTGTTAATTCATCTCACAGAGTTATATCTTTCCCTTCAAGAAGCCTTTCGCTAAGGCTGTTCTTGTGGTATTGGAAAAGGGATATTTGGAAGCCCATAGAGGGCTAGGGTGAAAAAGGAAATATCTTCCGTTCAAAACTGGAAAGAAGCTTTCTGAGAAACTGCTCTGTGTTCTGTGAATTCATCTCTCAGAGTTACATCTTTCCCTTCAAGAAGCCTTTCGCTAAGGCTGTTCTTGTGGAATTGGCAAAGGGATATTTGGAAGCCCATAGAGGGCTAGGGTGAAAAAGGAAATATCTTCCGTTCAAAACTGGAAAGAAGCTTTCTGAGAAACTACTCTGTGTTCTGTGAATTAATCTCACAGAGTTACATCTTTACCTTCAAGAAGCCTTTCGCTAAGGCTGTTCTTGTGGAAGTGGCAAAGGGATATTTGGAAGACCATTGAGGGCTATGGTGAAAAAGGAAATATCTTCCGTTCAAAAGTGGAAAGAAGCTTTCTGAGAAACTGCTCTGTGTTCTGTGAATTCATCTCACAGACTTACATCTTTCCCTTCAAGAAGCCTTTCGCTAAGGCTTTTTTGTGGAATTGGCAAAGGGATATTTGGAGGCCCTTAGACGGCTATGGTGAAAAAGGAAATATCTTCCGTTCAAAACTGGAAAGAAGCTTTCTGAGAAACTGCTCGGTGTTCTGTGAATTCATCTCAGAGAGTTACATCTCTCCCTTCAAGAAGCCTTTCGCTAAGGCTGTTCTTGTGCAATTGGCAAAGGGATATTTGGAAACCCATAGAGGACTATGGTGAAAAAGGAAATACCCTCCGTTCAAAACTGGAAAGAAGCTTTCTGAGAAACTGTTAATTCATCTCACAGAGTTACATCTTTCCCTACAAGAAGCCGATCGCTAAGGCCGTTCTTGTGGAATTGGCAAAGGGATATTTGGAAGCCCATGGAGGGCTATGGTGAAAAAGGAAATATCTTCCGTTCAAAACTGGAAAGAAGCTTTCTGAGAAATTGGTCTGTGTTCTGTTAATTCATCTCACAGAGTTACATCTTTCCCTTCAAGAAGCCTTTCGCTAAAGCTGTTCTTGTGGAAATGGCAAAGGGATATTTGGAAGCCCATAGACGGCTAAGGTGAAAAAGGAAATATCTTCCGTTCAAAACTGGAAAGAAGCTTTCTGAGAAACTGCTCTGTGTTCTGTTAATTCTTCTCACAGAGTTACATCTTTCCCTTCAAGAAGCCTTTCGCTAAGGCTGTTCTTGTGGAATTGGCAAAGCGATATTTGGAAGCCCATAGAGGGCTATGGTGAAAAAGGAAATATCTTCCGTTTAAAACTGGAAAGAAGCTTTCTGAGAAACTGCTCTGTGTTCTGTTAATTCATCTCACAGAGTTACATCTTTTCCTTCAAGAAGCCTTTCGCTAAGGCTGTTCTTGTGGAATTGGCAAAGGGGTATTTGGAAGCCCATAGAGGCCTATGGTGAAAAAGGAAATATCTTCCGTTCAAAACTGGAAAGAAGCTTTCTGAGAAACTGCTCTGTATTCTGTGAATTCATCTCACAGAGTTACATCTTTCCCTTCAAGAAGCCTTTCGCTAAGGCTGTTCTTGTGGAATTGGCAAAGGGATATTTGGAAGCCCATAGAGGGCTATGGTGAAAAATGAATTATCTTCCGTTCAAAACTGGAAAGAAGCTTTCTGAGAAACTGCTCTGTGTTCTGTGAATTCATCTCACAGACTTACATCTTTCCTTCAAGAAGCCTTTCGCTAAGGCTGTTCTTGTGGAATTGGCAAAGGGATAATTGGAAGCCCATAGACGGCTATAGTGAAAAAGGAAATATCTTCCGTTCAAAACTGGAAAGAAGCTTTCTGAGAAACTGCTCTGTGTTCTGTGAATTCATCTCACAGAGTTACATCTTTCCCTTCAAGAATCCTTTCGCTAAGGCTGTTCTTGTGGAATTGGCAAAGGGATATTTGGAAGCCCATAGAGGACTATGGTGAAAAAGGAAATATCTTCCGTTCAAAACTGGAAAGAAGCTTTCTGAGAAACTGCTCTGTGTTCTGTTAATTCATCTCACAGAGTTACATCTTTCCCTTCAAGAAGCCTTTCGCTAAAGCTGTTCTTGTGGAATTGGCAAAGGGATATTTGGAAGCCCATAGACGGCTAAGGTGAAAAATGAAATATCTTCCGTTCAAAACTGGAAAGAAGCTTTCTGAGAAACTGCTCTGTGTTCTGTTAATTCATCTCACAGAGTTACATCTTTCCCTTCAAGAAGCCTTTCGCTAAGGCTGTTCTTGTGGAATTGGCAAAGCGATATTTGGAAGACCATAGAGGGCTATGGTGAAAAAGGAAATATCTTCCGTTCAAAACTCAAAAGAAGCTTTCTGAGAAACTGCTCTGTGTTCTGTTAATTCATCTCACAGAGTTACATCTTTCTCTTCAAGAAGCCTTTCGCTAAGGCTGTTCTTGTGGAATTGGCAAAGGGATATTTGGAATCCCATAGAGGGCTATGGTGAAAAAGGAAATATCTTCCGTTCAAAACTGGAATGAAGCTGTCTGAGAAACTGCTCTGTGTTCTGTTAATTCATCTCACAGAGTTACATCTTTCCGTTCAAGAAGCCTTTCGCTAAGGCTGTTCTTGTGCAATTGGCAAAGGGGTATTTGGAAGCCCATAGAGGGCTATGGTGAAATAGGGAATATCTTCCGTTCAAAACTGGAAAGAAGCTTTCTGAGAAACTGCTCTGTGTTCTGTGAATTCATCTCACAGAGTGACATCTTTCCATTCAAGGTGCCTTCCGCTAAGGCTGTTCTTGTGGAATTGGCAAAGGGATATTTGGAAGCCCATAGAGGCCTATGGTGAAAAAGGAAATATCTTCCGTTCAAAACTGGAAAGAAGCTTTCTGAGAAACTGCTCTGTGTTCTGTTAATTCATCTCACAGAGTTACATCTTTCCCTTCAAGAAGCCTTTCGCTAAGGCTGTTCTTGTGGAATTGGCAAAGGGATATTTGGAAGCCCATAGAGGGCTACGGTGAATAAGGAAATATCTTCCGTTCAAAACTGGAAAGAAGCTTTCTGAGAAACTGCTCTGTGTTCTGTTAATTCATCTCACAGAGTTACATCTTTCCCTTCAAGAAGCCTTTCGCTAAGGCTGTTCTTGTGGAATTGGCAAAGGGATATTTGGAAGCCCATAGAGGGCTATGGTGAATAAGGAAATATCTTCCGTTCAAAACTGGAAAGAAGCTTTCTGAGAAACTGCTCTGTGTTCTGTTTATTCATCTCACAGAGTTACATCTTTCCTTCAAGATGCCTTTCGCTAAGGCTGTTCTTGTGGAATTGGCAAAGGGATATTTGGAAGCCCATAGAGGGCTATGGTGAAAAAGGAAATATCTTCCGTTCAAAACTGGAAAGAAGCTTTCTGAGAAACTGCTCTGTGTTCTGTTAATTCATCTCACAGAGTTACATCTTTCCCTTCAAGAAGCCTTTCGCTAAGGCTGTTCTTGTGGAATTGGCAAAGGGATATTTAGAAGCCCATAGACGGCTGTGGTGGAAAAGGAAATATCTTCCGTTCAAAACTGTAAAGAAGCTTTCTGAGAAACTGCTCTGTGTTCTGTTAATTCATCTCACAGAGTTACATCTTTCCCTTCAAGAAGCCGATCGCTAAGGCCGTTCTTGTGGAATTGGCAAAGGGATATTTGGAAGCCCATAGAGGACTATGGTGAAAAAGGAAATATCTTCCGTTCAAAACTGGAAAGAAGCTTTCTGAGAAACTGCTCTGTGTTCTGTGAATTCATCTCACAGAGTTACATCATTCCCTTCAAGAAGCCTTTCGCTAAAGCTGTCCTTGTGGAATTGGCAAAGGGATATTTGGAAGCCCATTGACGGCTAAGGTGAAAAATGAAATATCTTCCGTTCAAAACTGGAAAGAAGCTTTCTGAGAAACTGCTCTGTGTTCTGTTAATTCATCTCACAGAGTTACATCTTTCCCTTCAAGAAGCCTTTCGCTAAGGCTGTTCTTGTGGAATTGGCAAAGCGATATTTGGAAGCCCATAGAGGGCTATGGTGAAAAAGGAAATATCTTCCGTTCAAAACTCAAAAGAAGCTTTCTGAGAAACTGCTCTGTGTTCTGTTAATTCATCTCACAGAGTTACATCTTTCTCTTCAAGAAGCCTTTCGCTAAGGCTGTTCTTGTGGAATTGGCAAAGGGATATTTGGAATCCCATAGAGGGCTATTTTGAAAAAGGAAATATCTTCCGTTCAAAACTGGAATGAAGCTTTCTGAGAAACTGCTCTGTGTTCTGTTAATTCATGTCACAGAGTTACATCTTTCCGTTCAAGAAGCCTTTCTCTAAGGCTGTTCTTGTGCAATTGGCAAAGGGGTATTTGGAAGCCCATAGAGGGCTATGGTGAAAAAGGAAATATCTTCCGTTCAAAACTGGAAAGAAGCTTTCTGAGAAACTGCTCTGTGTTCTGTGAATTCCTCTCACAGAGTGACATCTTTCCATTCAAGGTGCCTTCCGCTAAGGCTGTTCTTGTGGAATTGGCAAAGGGATATTTGGAAGCCCATAGAGGCCTATGGTGAAAACGGAAATATCTTCCGTTCAAAACTGGAAAGAAGCTTTCTGAGAAACTGCTCTGTGTTCTGTTAATTCATCTCACAGAGTTACATCTTTCCCTTCAAGAAGCCTTTCGCTAAGGCTGTTCTTGTGGAATTGGCAAAGGGATATTTGGAAGCCCATAGAGGGCTATGGTGAATAAGGAAATATCTTCCGTTCAAAACTGGAAAGAAGCTTTCTGAGAAACTGCTCTGTGTTCTGTTTATTCATCTCACAGAGTTACATCTTTCCTTCAAGATGCCTTTCGCTAAGGCTGTTCTTGTGGAATTGGCAAAGGGATATTTGGAAGCCCATAGAGGGCTATGGTGAAAAAGGAAATATCTTCCGTTCAAAACTGGAAAGAAGCTTTCTGAGAAACTGCTCTGTGTTCTGTTAATTCATCTCACAGAGTTACATCTTTCCCTTCAAGAAGCCTTTCGCTAAAGCTGTTCTTGTGGAATTGGCAAAGGGATATTTGGAAGCCTAGAGACGGCTAAGGTGAAAAATGAAATATCTTCCGTTCAAAACTGGAAACAAGCTTTCTGAGAAACTGCTCTGTGTTCTGAGAATTCATCTCACAGAGTTACATCTCTCCCTTCAAGAAGCCTTTCGCTAAGGCTGTTCTTGTGGAATTGGCAAAGGGATATTTGGAATCCCATAGAGGGCTATGGTGAAAAAGGAAATATCTTCCGTTCAAAACTGGAAAGAAGCTTTCTGAGAAACTGCTCTGTGTTCTGTTAATTCATCTCACAGAGTTACATCTTTCCCTTCAAGAAGTCTTTCGCTAAGGCTGTTCTTGTGGAATTGGCAAAGGTTTATTAGGAAGCCCATAGAGGGCTATGGTGAAAAAGGGAATATCTTCCGTTCAAAGCTGGAAAGAAGCTTTCTGAGAAACTGCTCTGTGTTCTGTTAATTCATCTCACAGAGTTACATCTTTCCCTTCAAGAAGCCTTTCGCTAAGGCTGTTCTTGTGGAATTGGCAAAGGGATATTTGGAAGCCCACAGAGGGCTACGGTGAACAAGGAAGTGTCTTCCGTTCAAAACTGGAAAGAAGCATTCTGAGAAACTGCTCTGTGTTCTGTTAATTCATCTCACAGAGTTACATCTTTTCCTTCAAGAAGCCTTTCGCTAAGGCTGTTCTTGTGGAATTGGCAAAGGGATATTTGGAAGCCCATAGACGGCTATGGTGAAAAAGGAAATATCTTCCGTTCAAAACTGGAAAGAAGCTTTCTGAGAAACTGCTCTGTGTTCTGTTAATTCATCTCACAGAGTTACATCTTTCCCTTAAAGAAGCCTTTCGCTAAGGCTGTTCTTGTGGAATTGGCAAAGGGATATTTGGAAGCCCATACAGGGCTATGGTGAAAAGGAAATATCTTCCGTTCAAAACTGGAAAGAAGCTTTCCGAGAAACTGCTCTGTGTTCTGTTAATTCATCTCACAGAGTTACATCTTTCCGTTCAAGAAGCCTTTCACTAAGGCTGTTCTTGTGGAATTGGCAAAGGGATATTTGGAAGCCCATAGAGGGCTACGGTAAAAAAGGAAATATCTTCCGTTCAAAACTGGAAAGAAGCTTTCTGAGAAACTTCTCTGTGTTCTGTGAATTCATCTCACAGAGTTACATCTTTCCCTTCAAGAAGCCTTTCGCTAAGGCTGTTCTTGTGGAATTGGCAAAGGGATATTTGGAAGCCCTTAGAGGGCTATGGTGAAAAAGGAAATATCTTCCGTTCAAAACTGGAAAGAAGCTTTCTGAGAAACTGCTCTGTGTTCTGTTAATTCATCTCACAGAGTTACATCTTTCCCTTCAAGAAGCCTTTCGCTAAGGCTGTTCTTGTGCATTTGGCAAAGGGATATTTGGAAGCCCATAGAGGACTATTGTGAAAAAGGAAATATCTTCCGTTCAATACTGGAAAGAAGCTTTCTGAGAAACTGCTCTGTGCTCTGCTAATTCATCTCACAGAGTTACATCTTTCCCTGCAAGAAGCCGATCGCTAAGGCCGTTCTTGTGGAATTGGCAAAGGGATATTTGGAAGCACATAGAGGGCTATTGTGAAAAAGGAAATATCTTCCCTTCAAAACTGGAAAGAAGCTTTCTGAGAAACTGCTCTGTGTTCTGTTAATTCATGTCACAGAGTTACATCTTTCCCTTCAAGAAACCTTTCGCTAAAGCTGTTCTTGTGGAATTGGCAAAGGGATATTTGGAAGCCCAGAGACGGCTAAGGTGAAAAATGAAATATCTTCCGTTCAAAACTGGAAACAAGCTTTCTGAGAAACTGCTCTGTGTTCTGTTAATTCATCTCACAGAGTTACATCTTTCCCTTCAAGAAGCCTTTCGCTAAGGCTGTTCTTGTGGAATTGGCAAAGCGATATTTGGAAGCCCATAGAGGGCTATGGTGAAAAAGGAAATATCTTCCGTTCAAAACTGGAAAGAAGCTTTCTGAGAAACTGCTCTGTGTTCTCTTAATTCATCTCACAGAGTTACATCTTTCCCTTCAAGAAGCCTTTCGCTAAGGCTGTTCTTGTGGAATTGGCAAAGGGATATTTGGAATCCCATAGAGGGCTATGGTAAAAAAGGAAATATCTTCCGTTCAAAACTGGAATGAAGCTTTCTGAGAAACTGCTCTGTGTTCTGTTAATTCATCTCACAGAGTTACATCTTTCCGCTCAAGAAGCCTTTCGCTAAGGCTGTTCTTGTGGAATTGGCAAAGGGGTATTTGGAAGCCCATAGAGGGCTATGGTGAATAAGGAAATATCTTTCGTTCAAAACTGGAAAGAAGCTTTCTGAGAAACTGCTCTGTGTTCTGTTAATTCATCTCACAGCGTTATATCTTTCCCTTGAAGAAGCCTTTCGCTAAGGCTGTTCTTGTGGAATTGCAAAGGGATATATGGAAGCCCATAGAGGACTACTGTGAAAAAGGAAATATCTTCCGTTCAAAACTGGAAAGAAGCTTTCTGAGAAACTGCTCTGTGTTCTGTTAATTCATCTCACAGAGTTATATCTTGCCCTTCAAGAAGCCTTTCGCTAAGGCTGTTCTTGTGGTTTTGGCAAAGGAATATTTGGAAGCCCATAGAGGGCTACGGTGAAAAAGGAAATATCTTCCGTTCAAAACTGGAAAGAAGCTTTCTGAGAAACTGCTCTGTGTTCTGTTAATTCATCTCACAGAGTTACATCTTTCCCTTCAAGAAGCCTTTCGCTAAGGCTGTTCTTGTGGAATTGGCAAAGGGATATTTGGAAGCCCATAGAGGGCTAGGGTGAAAAAGGAAATATCTTCCGTTCAAAACTGGAAAGAAGCTTTCTGAGAAACTGCTCTGTGTTCTGTGATTTAATCTCACAGAGTTACATCTTTCCCTTCAAGAAGCCTCTCGCTAAGGCTGTTCTTGTGGAACTGGCAAAGGGATATTTGGAAGCCCATAGGGGGCTATGGTGAAAAAGTAAATATCTTCCGTTCAAAAGTGGAAAGAAGCTTTCTGAGAAACTGCTCTGTGTTCTGTGAATTCATCTCACAGACTTACATCTCTCCCTTCAAGAAGCCTTTCGCTAAGGCTGTTCTTGTGGAATTGGCAAAGGGATATTTGGAAGCCCATAGACGGCTATGTTGAAAAAGGAAATATCTTCCGTTCAAAACTGGAAAGAAGCTTTCTGAGAAACTGCTCTGCGTTCTGTGAATTCATCTCACAGAGTTACATCTTTCCCTTCAAGAAGCCTTTCGCTAAGGCTGTTCTTGTGGAATTGGCAAAGGGATATTTGGAAGACCATAGAGGGCTATGGTGAAAAAGGAAATATCTTCCGTTCAAAACTGGAATGAAGCTTTCTGAGAAACTGCTCTGTGTTCTGTTAATTCATCTCACAGAGTTACATCTTTCCGTTCAAGAAGCCTTTCGCAAAGGCTGTTCTTGTGCAATTGGCAAAGGGGTATTTGGAAGCCCATAAAGGGCTATGGTGAAAAAGGGAATATCTTCCGTTCAAAACTGGAAAGAAACTTTCTGAGAAACTGCTCTGTGTTCTGTGAATTCATCTCACAGAGTGACATCTTTCCATTCAAGGTGCCTTTCGCTAAGGCTGTTCTTGTGGAATTGGCAAAGGGATATTTGGAAGCCCATAGAGGCCTATGGTGAAAAAGGATATATCTTCCGTTCAAAACTGGAAAGAAGCTATCTGAGAAACTGCTCTGTGTTCTGTTAATTCATCTCACAGAGTTACATCTCTCCCTTCAAGAAGCCTTTCGCTAAGGCTGTTCTTGTGGAATTGGCAAAGGGATATTTGGAAGCCCATAGAGGGCTACGGTGAAAAAGGAAATATCTTCCGTTCAAAACTGTAAAGAAGCTTTCTGAGAAACTGCTCTGTGTTCTGTGAATTCATCTCACAGAGTTACATCATTCCCTTCAAGAAGCCTTTCGCTAAGGCTGTTCTTGTGGAATTGGCAAAGCGATATTTGGAAGCCCATAGAGGGCTATGGTGAAAAAGGAAATATCTTCCGTTCAAAACTCAAAAGAAGCTTTTTGAGAAACTGCTCTGTGTTCTGTTAATTCATCTCCCAGAGTTACATCTTTCCCTTCAAGAATCCTTTCCGTAAGGCTGTTCCTGTGGATTTGGGAAAGGGATATTGGGAAGCCCGTAGAGGGCTATGGTGAAAAAGGAAATATCTTCCGTTCAAAACTGAAAAGAAACTTTCTGAGAAACTGCTCTGTGTTCTGTTAATTCATCTCACAGAGTTACATCTTTCCGTTCTAGAAGCCTTTCCCTAAGGCTGTTCTTGTGCAATTGGCAAAGGGATATTTGGAAGTCCATAGAGGGCTATGGTGAAAAAGGAAATATCTTTCGTTCAAAACTGGAAAGAAGCTTTCTGAGAAACTGCTCTGTGTTCTGTTAATTCTTCTCACAGAGTTACATCTTTCCCTTCAAGAATCCTTTCGCTAAGGCTGTTCTTGTGGAATTGGAAAAGCGATATTTGGAAGCCCATAGAGGGCTATGGTGAAAAAGGAAATATCTTCCGTTTAAAACTGGAAAGAAGCTTTCTGAGAAACTGCTCTGTGTTCTGTTAATTCATCTCACAGAGTTACATCTTTCCCTTCAAGAAGCCTTTCGCTAAGGCTGTTCTTGTGGAATTGGCAAAGGGATATTTGGAAGCCCATAGAGGGCTATGGTGAAAAAGGAAATATCTTCCGTTCAAAACTGGAAAGAAGCTTTCTGAGAAACTGCTCTGTGTTCTGTTAATACATCTCACAGAGTTACATCTTTCCCTTCAAGAAGCCTTTCGCTAAGGCTGTTCTTGTGGAATTGGCAAAGGGATATTTAGAAGCCCATAGACGGCTATGGTGAAAAAGGAAATATCTTCCGTTCAAAACTGTAAAGAAGATTTCTGAGAAACTGCTCTGTGTTCTGTTAATTCATCTCACAGAGTTACATCTTTCCCTTCAAGAAGCCTTTCGCTAAGGCTGTTCTTGTGGAATTGGCAAAGGGATATTTGGAAGCCCTCAGAGGGCTATGGTGAACAAGGAAGTATCTTCCGTTGAAAACTGGAAAGAAGCTTTCTGAGAAACTGCTCTGTGTTCTGTTAATTCATCTCACAGAGTTACATCTTTCCCTTCAAGAAGCCTTTCGCTAAGGCTGTTCTTGTGGAATTGGCAAAGCGATATTTGGAAGCCCATAGACGGCTATGGTGAAAAAGGAAATATCTTCCGTTCAAAACTGGAAAGAAGCTTTCTGAGAAACTGCTCTGTGTTCTGTTAATTCATCTCACAGAGTTACATCTTTCCCTTCAAGAAGCCTTTCGCTAAGGCTGTTCTTGTGGAATTGGCAAAGGGATATTTGGAAGCCCATAGAGGGCTATGGTGAAAAAGGAAATATCTTCCGTTCAAAACTGGAAAGAAGCTTTCTGAGAAACTGCTCTGTGTTCAGTTAATTCATCTCACAGAGTTACATCTTTCCCTTCAAGAAGCCTTTTGCTAAGGCCGTTCTTGTGGAATTGGCAAAGGGATATTTGGATTCCCATAGAGGGCTACCGTGAAAAAGGAAATATCTTCCGTTCAAAACTGGAAAGAAGCTTTCTGAGAAACTGCTCTGTGTTCTGTTAATTCATCTCACAGAGTTACATCTTTCCCTTCAAGAAGACTTTCGCTAAGGCTGTTCTTGTGGAATTGGCAAAGGGATATTTGGAAGCCCATAGAGGGCTATGGTGAAAAAGGAAATATCTTCCGTTCAAAACTGGAAAGAAGCTTTCTGAGAAACTGCTCTGTGTTCTGTTAATTCATCTCACGGAGTTACATCTTCCCCTTCAAGAAGCCTTTCGCTAAAGCTGTTCTTGTGGAATTGGCAAAGGGATATTTGGAAGCCCGTAGACGGCTAAGGTGAAAAATGAAATATCTTCCGTTCAAAACTGGAAAGAAGCTTTCTGAGAAACTGCTCTGTGTTCTGTTAATTCATCTCACAGAGTTACATCTTTCCCTTCAAGAAGCCTTTCGCTAAGGCTGTTCTTGTGGAATTGGCAAAGCGATATTTGGAAGCCCATAGAGGGTTATGGTGAAAAAGGAAATATCTTCCGTTCAAAACTCAAAAGAATCTTTCTGAGAAACTGCTCTGTGTTCTGTTAATTCATCTCACAGAGTTACATCTTTCCCTTCAAGAAGTCTTTCGCTAAGGCTGTTCTTGTGGAATTGGCAAAGGGATATTTGGAATCCCATAGAGGGCTATGGTGAAAAAGGAAATATCTTCCGTTCAAAACTGGAATGAAGCTTTCTGAGAAACTGCTCTGTGTTCTGTTAATTCATCTCACAGAGTTACATCTTTCCGTTCAAGAAGCCTTTCGCTAAGGCTGTTCTTGTGCAATTGGCAAAGGGGTATTTGGAAGCCCATAGAAGGCTATGGTGAAAAAGGGAATATCTTCCGTTCAAAACTGGAAAGAAACTTTCTGAGAATCTACTCTGTGTTCTGTGAATTCATCTCACAGAGTGACATCTTTCCCTTCAAGATGCCTTTCGCTAAGGCTGTTCTTGTGGAATTGGCAAAGGGATATTTGGAAGCCCATAGAGGCCTATGGTGAAAAAGGAAATATCTTCCGTTCAAAACTGTAAAGAAGCTTTCTGAGAAACTGCTCTGTGTTCTGTTAATTCATCTCACAGAGTTACATCTCTCCCTTCAAGAAGCCTTTCGCTAAGGCTGTTCTTTTGGAATTGGCAAAGGGATATTTGGAAGCCCATAGAGGGCTACGGTGAAAAAGGAAATATCTTCCGTTCAAAACTGGAAAGAAGCTTTCTGAGAAACTGCTCTGTGTTCTGTTAATTCATCTCACAGAGTTACATCTTTCCCTTCAAGAAGCCTTTCGGTAAGGCTGTTCTTGTGGAATGGGCAAAGGTTTATTTGGAAGCCCATAGAGGGCTATGGTGAAAAAGGAAATATCTTCCGTTCAAAGCTGGAAAGAAGCTTTCTGAATATCTGCTCTGTGTTCTGTTAATTCATCTCACAGAGTTACATCTTTCTCTTCAAGAAGCCTTTCGCTAAGGCTGTTCTTGTGGAATTGGCAAAGGGATATTTGGAAACCCATAGAGGACTATGGTGAAAAAGGAAATGCCCTCCGTTCAAAACTGGAAAGAAGCTTTCTGAGAAACTGCTCTGTGTTCTGTTAATTCATCTCACAGAGTTACATCTTTCCCTTCAAGAAGCCTTTCGCTAAGGCTGTTCTTGTGGAATTGGCAAAGGGATATTTGGAAGCCCATAGAGAGCTAGGGTGAAAAAGGAAATATCTTCCGTTCAAAACTGGAAAGAAGCTTTCTGAGAAACTGCTCTGTGTTCTGTGAATTCATCTCACAGAGTTACATCTTTCCCTTCAAGAAGCCTTTCGCTAAGGCTGTTCTTGTGGAACTGGCAAAGGGATATTTGGAAGCCCATAGAGGGCTATGGTGAAAAAGGAAATATCTTCCGTTCAAAAGTGGAAAGAAGCTTTCTGAGAAACTGCTCTGTGTTCTGTGAATTCATCTCACAGACTTACATCTTTCCCTTCAAGAAGCCTTTCGCTAAGGCTGTTCTTGTGGAATTGGCAAAGGGATATTTGGAAGCCCATAGACGGCTATGGTGAAAAAGGAAATATCTTCCGTTCAAAACTGGAAAGAAGCTTTCTGAGAAACTGCTCTGTGTTCTGTGAATTCATCTCACAGAGTTACATCTCTCCCTTCAAGAAGCCTTTCGCTAAGGCTGTTCTTGTGCAATTGGCAAAGGGATATTTGGAAACCCATAGAGGACTATGGTGAAAAAGGAAATACCCTCCGTTCAAAACTGGAAAGAAGCTTTCTGAGAAACTGTTAATTCATCTCACAGAGTTACATCTTTCCCTACAAGAAGCCGATCGCTAAGGCCGTTCTTGTGGAATTGCAAAGGGATATTTGGAAGCCCATGGAGGGCTATGGTGAAAAAGGAAATATCTTCCGTTCAAAACTGGAAAGAAGCTTTCTGAGAAATTGCTCTGTGTTCTGTTAATTCATCTCACAGAGTTACATCTTTCCCTTCAAGAAGCCTTTCGCTAAAGCTGTTCTTGTGGAAATGGCAAAGGGATATTTGGAAGCCCATAGACGGCTAAGGTGAAAAAGGAAATATCTTCCGTTCAAAACTGGAAAGAAGCTTTCTGAGAAACTGCTCTGTGTTCTGTTAATTCATCTCACATAGTTACATCTTTCCTTTCAAGAAGCCTTTCGCTAAGGCTGTTCTTGTGGAATTGGCAAAGCGATATTTGGAAGCCCATAGAGGGCTATGGTGAAAAAGGAAATATCTTCCGTTCAAAACTGGAAAGAAGCTTTCTGAGAAACTGCTCTGTGTACTGTTAATTCATCTCACAGAGTTACATCTTTCCCTTCAAAAAGCCTTTCGCTACGGCTGTTCTTGTGGAATTGGCAAAGGGATATTTGGAAGCCCATAGAGGGCTACGGTGAAAAAGGAAATATCTTCCGTTCAAAACTGGAAAGAAGCTTTCTGAGAAACAGCTCTGTGTTGTGTGAATTCATCTCACAGAGTTACATCGTTCCCTTCAAGAAGCCATTCGCTAAGGCTGTTCTTGTGGAATTGGCAAAGGGATATTTGGAATCCCTTAGAGGGCTACGGTGAAAAAGGAAATATCTTCCGTTCAAAACTGGAAAGAAGCTTTCTGAGAAACTGCTCTGTGTTCTGTTAATTCATCTCACAGAGTTACATCTTTCCCTTCAAGAAGCCTTTCGCTAAGGCTGTTCTTGTGGAATTGGCAAAGGGATATTTGGAAGCCCATAGAGGGCTAGGGTGAAAAAGGAAATATCTTCCGTTCAAAACTGGAAAGAAGCTTTCTGAGAAACTGCTCTGTGTTCTGTGAATTAATCTCACAGAGTTACATCTTTCCCTTCAAGAAGCCTTTCTCTAAGGCTGTTCTTGTGGGATTGGCAAAGGGATATTTGGAAGCCCAGAGAGGGCTATGGTGAAAAAGGAAATATCTTCCGTTCAAAACTGGAAAGAAGCTTTCTGAGAAACTGCTCTGTGTTCTGTGAATTCATCTCACAGACTTACATCTTTCCCTTCAAGAAGCCTTTCGCTAAGGCTGTTCTTGTGGAATTGGCAAAGGGATATTTGGAAGCCCATAGACGGCTATGGTGAAAAAGGAAATATCTTCCGTTCAAAACTGGAAAGAAGCTTTCTGAGAAACTGCTCTGGGTTCTGTGAATTCATCTCACAGAGTTACATCTTTCCCTTCAAGAAGACTTTCGCTAAGGCTGTTCTTGTGCATTTGGCAAAGGGATATTTGGAAGCCCATAGAGGACTATTGTGAAAAAGGAAATATCTTTCGTTCAAAACTGGAAAGAAGCTTTCTGAGAAACTGCTCTGTGTTCTGTTAATTCATCTCACAGAGTTACATCTTTCCCTGCAAGAAGCCGATCGCTAAGGCCGTTCTTGTGGAATCGGCAAAGGGATATTTGGAAGCACATAGAGGGCTATGGTGAAAAAGGAAATATCTTCCGTTCAAAACTGGAAAGAAGCTTTCTGAGAAACTGCTCTGTGTTCTGTTAATTCATGTCACAGAGTTACATCTTTCCCTTCAAGAAGCCTTTCGCTAAAGCTGTTCTTGTGGAATTGAAAAAGGGATATTTGGAAGCCCAGAGACGGCTAAGGTGAAAAATGAAATATCTTCCGTTCAAAACTGGAAAGAAGCTTTCTGAGAAACTGCTCTGTGTTCTGTTAATTCATCTCACAGAGTTACATCTTTCCCTTCAAGAAGCGTTTCGCTAAGGCTGTTCTTGTGGAATTGGCATAGCGATATTTGGAAGCCCTTAGAGGGCTATGGTGAAAAAGAAAATATCTTCCGTTCAAAACTGGAAAGAAGCTTTCTGAGAAACTGCCCTGTGTTCTGTTAATTCATCTAACAGAGTTACATCTTTCCGTTCAAGAAGCCTTTCGCTAAGGCTGTTCTTGTGAAATTGGCAAAGGGATATTTGGAATCCCATAGAGGGCTATGGTGAAAAAGGAAATATCTTCCGTTCAAAACCGGAATGAAGCTTTCTGAGAAACTGCTCTGTGTTCTGTTAATTCATCTTCCAGAATTACATCTTTCCGTTCAAGAAGCCTTTCGCTAAGGCTGTTCTTGTGGAATTGGCAAAGGGGTATTTGGAAGCCCATAGAGGGCTATGGTGAAAAAGGAAATATCTTCCGTTCAAAACTGGAAAGAAGCTTTCTGAGAAACTGCTCTGTGTTCTGTGAATTCATCTCACAGAGTTACATCTTTCCCTTCAAGATGCCTTTTGCTAAGGCTGTTCTTGTGGAATTGGCAAAGGGATATTTGGAAGCCCTTAGAGGCCTATGGTGAAAAAGGAAATATCTTCCGTTCAAAACTGGAAAGAAGCTTTCTGAGAAACTGCTCTGTGTTCTGTTAATTCATCTCACAGAGTTACATCTCTCCCTTCAAGAAGCCTTTCGCTAAGGCTGTTCTTGTGGAATTGGCAAAGGGGTATTTGGAAGCCCATAGAGGGCTATGGTGAAAAAGGAAATATCTTCCGTTCAAAACTGGAAAGAAGCTTTCTGAGAAACTGCTCTGTGTTCTGTGAATTCATCTCACAGAGTTACATCTTTCCCTTCAAGATGCCTTTCGCTAAGGCTGTTCTTGTGGAATTGGCAAAGGGATATTTGGAAGCCCATAGAGGCCTATGGTGAAAAAGGAAATATCTTCCGTTCAAAACTGTAAAGAAGCTTTCTGAGAAACTGCTCTGTGTTCTGATAATTCATCTCACAGAGTTACATCTTTCCCTTCAAGAAGCCTTTCGCTAAGGCTGTTCTTGTGGAATTGGCAAAGGGATATTTGGAAGCCCACAGAGGGCTACAGTGAACAAGGAGGTATCTTCCGTTCAAAACTGGAAAGAAGCATTCTGAGAAACTGCTCTGTGTTCTGTTAATTCATCTCACAGAGTTACATCTTTCCCTTCAAGAAGCCTTTCGCTAAGGCTGTTCTTGTGGAATTGGCAAAGGGATATTTGGAAGCCCATAGACGGCTTTGGTGAAAAAGGAAATATCTTCCGTTCAAAACTGGAAAGAAGCTTTCTGAGAAACTGCTCTGTGTTCTGTGAATTCATCTCACAGAGTTACATCTTTCCCTTAAAGAAGCCTTTCACTAAGGCTGTTCTTGTGGAATTGGCAAAGGGATATTTGGAAGCCCATAGAGGGCTACGGTGAAAAAGGTAATATCTTCCGTTCAAAACGGGAAAGAAGCTTTCTGAGAAACTTTTCTGTGTTCTGTGAATTCATCTCACAGAGTTACATCTTTCCCTTCAAGAAGCCTTTCGCTAAGGCTGTTATTGTGGAATTGGCAAAGGGATATTTGGAAGCCCTTAGAGGGCTATGGTGAAAAAGGAAATATCTTCCGTTCAAAACTGGAAAGAAGCTTTCTGAGAAACTGCTCTGTGTTCTGTTAATTCATCTCACAGAGTTACATCTTTCCCTTCAAGAAGCCTTTCGCTAAGGCTGTTCTTGTGGAATTGGCAAAGGGATATTTGGAAGACCATAGAGGGCTATGGTGAAAAAGGAAATATCTTCCGTTCAAAACTGGAATGAAGCTTTCTGAGAAACTGCTCTGTGTTCTGTTAATTCATCTCACAGAGTTACATCTTTCCGTTCAAGAAGCCTTTCGCAAAGGCTGTTCTTGTGCAATTGGCAAAGGGGTATTTGGAAGCCCATAAAGGGCTATGGTGAAAAAGGGAATATCTTCCGTTCAAAACTGGAAAGAAACTTTCTGAGAAACTGCTCTGTGTTCTGTGAATTCATCTCACAGAGTGACATCTTTCCATTCAAGGTGCCTTTCGCTAAGGCTGTTCTTGTGGAATTGGCAAAGGGATATTTGGAAGCCCATAGAGGCCTATGGTGAAAAAGGATATATCTTCCGTTCAAAACTGGAAAGAAGCTATCTGAGAAACTGCTCTGTGTTCTGTTAATTCATCTCACAGAGTTACATCTCTCCCTTCAAGAAGCCTTTCGCTAAGGCTGTTCTTGTGGAATTGGCAAAGGGATATTTGGAAGCCCATAGAGGGCTACGGTGAAAAAGGAAATATCTTCCGTTCAAAACTGTAAAGAAGCTTTCTGAGAAACTGCTCTGTGTTCTGTGAATTCATCTCACAGAGTTACATCTTTCCCTTCAGGAAGCCTTTCGCTAAGGCTGTTCTTGTGGAATTGGCAAAGCGATATTTGGAAGCCCATAGAGGGCTATGGTGAAAAAGGAAATATCTTCCGTTCAAAACTCAAAAGAAGCTTTTTGAGAAACTGCTCTGTGTTCTGTTAATTCATCTCCCAGAGTTACATCTTTCCCTTCAAGAATCCTTTCCGTAAGGCTGTTCCTGTGGATTTGGGAAAGGGATATTGGGAAGCCCGTAGAGGGCTATGGTGAAAAAGGAAATATCTTCCGTTCAAAACTGAAAAGAAACTTTCTGAGAAACTGCTCTGTGTTCTGTTAATTCATCTCACAGAGTTACATCTTTCCGTTCTAGAAGCCTTTCCCTAAGGCTGTTCTTGTGCAATTGGCAAAGGGATATTTGGAAGTCCATAGAGGGCTATGGTGAAAAAGGAAATATCTTTCGTTCAAAACTGGAAAGAAGCTTTCTGAGAAACTGCTCTGTGTTCTGTTAATTCTTCTCACAGAGTTACATCTTTCCCTTCAAGAATCCTTTCGCTAAGGCTGTTCTTGTGGAATTGGAAAAGCGATATTTGGAAGCCCATAGAGGGCTATGGTGAAAAAGGAAATATCTTCCGTTTAAAACTGGAAAGAAGCTTTCTGAGAAACTGCTCTGTGTTCTGTTAATTCATCTCACAGAGTTACATCTTTTCCTTCAAGAAGCCTTTCGCTAAGGCTGTTCTTGTGGAATTGGCAAAGGGGTATTTGGAAGCCCATAGAGGCCTATGGTGAAAAAGGAAATATCTTCCGTTCAAAACTGGAAAGAAGCTTTCTGAGAAACTGCTCTGTGTTCTGTAAATTCATCTCCCAGAGTTACATCTTTCCCTTCAAGAAGCCTTTCGCTAAGGCTGTTCTTGTGGAATTGGCAAAGGGATATTTGGGGGCCCATAGAGGGCTATGGTGAAAAAGGAAATATCTTCCGTTCAAAACTGGAAAGAAGCTTTCTGAGAAACTTCTCTGTGTTCTGTGAATTCATCTCACAGAGTTACATCTTTCCCTTCAAGAAGCCTTTCGCTAAGGCTGTTCTTGTGGTATTGGCAAAGGGATATTTGTAAGCCCATAGAGGGCTATGGTGAAAAAGGAAATATCTTCCGAAAAAAATTTGAAAGACGCTTTCTGAGAAACTGCTCTGTGTTCTGTTAATTCATCTCACAGAGTTACATCTTTCCTTCAAGAGGCCTTTCGCTAAGGGTGTTCTTGTGGTTTTGGCAAAGGGATATTTGGAAGCCCATAGAGGGCTATGGTGAAAAAGGAAATATCTTCCGTTCAAAACTGGAAAGAAGCTTTCTGAGAAACTGCTCTGTGTTCTGTTAATTCATCTCACAGAGTTACATCTTTCCCTTCAAGAAGCCTTTCGCTAAGGCTGTTCTTGTGGAATTGGCAAAGGGATATTTGGAAGCCCTTAGAGGCCTATGGTGAAAAAGGAAATATCTTCCGTTCAAATCTGGAAAGAAGCTTTCTGAGAAACTGCTCTGTGTTCTGTTAATTCATCTCACAGAGATACATCTTTCCCTTCAAGAAGCCTTTCGCTAAGGCTGTTCTTGTGGAATTGGCAAAGGGATATTTGGAATCCCATAGACGGCTATGGTGAAAAAGGAAATATCTTCCGTTCAAAACTGGAAAGAAGCTTTCTGAGAAACTGCTCTGTGTTCTGTTAATTCATCTCACAGAGTTACATCTTTCCCTTCAAGAAGCCTTTCGCTAAGGCTGTTCTTGTGGAATTGGCAAAGGGATATTTGGAAGCCCATAGAGGGCTAGGGTGAAAAAGGAAATATCTTCCGTTCAAAACTGGAAAGAAGCTTTCTGAGAAACTGCTCTGTGTTCTGTTAATTCATCTCACAGAGTTACATCTTTCCCTTCAAGAAGCCGATCGCAAAGGCCGTTCTTGTGGAATTGGCAAAGGGATATTTGGAAGCCCATAGAGGGCTATGGTGAAAATGGAAATATCTTCCGTTCAAAACTGGAAAGAAGCTTTCTGAGAAACTGCTCTGTGTTCTGTTAATTCATCTCACAGAGTTATATCTTTCCCTTCAAGAAGCCTTTCGCTAAGGCTGTTCTTGTGGTATTGGAAAAGGGATATTTGGAAGCCCATAGAGGGCTAGGGTGAAAAAGGAAATATCTTCCGTTCAAAACTGGAAAGAAGCTTTCTGAGAAACTGCTCTGTGTTCTGTGAATTCATCTCTCAGAGTTACATCTTTCCCTTCAAGAAGCCTTTCGCTAAGGCTGTTCTTGTGGAATTGGCAAAGGGATATTTGGAAGCCCATAGAGGGCTAGGGTGAAAAAGGAAATATCTTCCGTTCAAAACTGGAAAGAAGCTTTCTGAGAAACTACTCTGTGTTCTGTGAATTAATCTCACAGAGTTACATCTTTCCCTTCAAGAAGCCTTTCGCTAAGGCTGTTCTTGTGGAAGTGGCAAAGGGATATTTGGAAGACCATTGAGGGCTATGGTGAAAAAGGAAATATCTTCCGTTCAAAAGTGGAAAGAAGCTTTCTGAGAAACTGCTCTGTGTTCTGTGAATTCATCTCACAGACTTACATCTTTCCCTTCAAGAAGCCTTTCGCTAAGGCTTTTTTGTGGAATTGGCAAAGGGATATTTGGAGGCCCTTAGACGGCTATGGTGAAAAAGGAAATATCTTCCGTTCAAAACTGGAAAGAAGCTTTCTGAGAAACTGCTCGGTGTTCTGTGAATTCATCTCAGAGAGTTACATCTCTCCCTTCAAGAAGCCTTTCGCTAAGGCTGTTCTTGTGCAATTGGCAAAGGGATATTTGGAAACCCATAGAGGACTATGGTGAAAAAGGAAATACCCTCCGTTCAAAACTGGAAAGAAGCTTTCTGAGAAACTGTTAATTCATCTCACAGAGTTACATCTTTCCCTACAAGAAGCCGATCGCTAAGGCCGTTCTTGTGGAATTGGCAAAGGGATATTTGGAAGCCCATGGAGGGCTATGGTGAAAAAGGAAATATCTTCCGTTCAAAACTGGAAAGAAGCTTTCTGAGAAATTGGTCTGTGTTCTGTTAATTCATCTCACAGAGTTACATCTTTCCCTTCAAGAAGCCTTTCGCTAAAGCTGTTCTTGTGGAAATGGCAAAGGGATATTTGGAAGCCCATAGACGGCTAAGGTGAAAAAGGAAATATCTTCCGTTCAAAACTGGAAAGAAGCTTTCTGAGAAACTGCTCTGTGTTCTGTTAATTCTTCTCACAGAGTTACATCTTTCCCTTCAAGAAGCCTTTCGCTAAGGCTGTTCTTGTGGAATTGGCAAAGCGATATTTGGAAGCCCATAGAGGGCTATGGTGAAAAAGGAAATATCTTCCGTTTAAAACTGGAAAGAAGCTTTCTGAGAAACTGCTCTGTGTTCTGTTAATTCATCTCACAGAGTTACATCTTTTCCTTCAAGAAGCCTTTCGCTAAGGCTGTTCTTGTGGAATTGGCAAAGGGGTATTTGGAAGCCCATAGAGGCCTATGGTGAAAAAGGAAATATCTTCCGTTCAAAACTGGAAAGAAGCTTTCTGAGAAACTGCTCTGTGTTCTGTAAATTCATCTCCCAGAGTTACATCTTTCCCTTCAAGAAGCCTTTCGCTAAGGCTGTTCTTGTGGAATTGGCAAAGGGATATTTGGAAGCCCATAGAGGGCTATGGTGAAAAAGGAAATATCTTCCGTTCAAAACTGGAAAGAAGCTTTCTGAGAAACTGCTCTGTGTACTGTTAATTCATCTCACAGAGTTAAATCTTTCCCTTCAAGAAGCCTTTCGCTAAGGCTGTTCTTGTGGTATTGGCAAAGGGATATTTGGAAGCCCATAGAGGGCTATGGTGAAAAAGGAAATATCTTCCGTAAAAAACTGGAAAGAAGCTTTCTGAGAAACTGCTCTGTGTTCTGTTAATTCATCTCACAGAGTTACATCTTTCCTTCAAGAGGCCTTTCGCTAAGGCTGTTCTTGTGGATTTGGCAAAGGGATATTTGGAAGCCCATAGAGGGCTATGGTGAAAAAGGAAATAGCTTCCGTTCAAAAGTGGAAAGAAGCTTTGTGAGAAACTGCTCTGTGTTCTGTTAATTCATCTCACAGAGTTACATCTTTCCCTTCAAGAAGCCTTTCGCTAAGGCTGTTCTTGTGGAATTGGCAAAGGGATATTTGGAAGCCCATAGAGGCCTATGGTGAAAAAGGAAATAACTTCCGTTCAAAACTGGAAAGAAGCTTTCTGAGAAACTGCTCTGTGTTCTGTTAATTCATCACACAGAGTTACATCTTTCCCTTCAAGAAGCCTTTCGTTAAGGCTGTTCTTGTGGAATTGGCAAAGGGATATTTGGAAGCCCATAGAGGGCTATGGTGAAAAAGGAAATATCTTCCGTTCAAAACTGGAAAGAAGCTTTCTGAGAAACTGCTCTGTGTTCTGTTAATTCATCTCACAGAGTTACATCTTTCCCTTCAAGAAGCCTTTCGCTAACGCTGTTCTTGTGGAATTGGCAAAGGGATATTTGGAAGCCCATAGAGGGCTAGGGTGAAAAAGGAAATATCGTCCGTTCAAAACTGGAAAGAAGCTTTCTGAGAAACTGCTCTGTGTTCTGTTAATTCATCTCACAGAGTTACATCTTTCCCTTAAAGAAGCCGATCGCTAAGGCCGTTCTGATGGAATTGGCAAAGGGATATTTGGAAGCCCATAGACGGCTATGGTGAAAAAGGAAATATCTTCCGTTCAAAACTGGAAAGAAGCTTTCTGAGAAACTGCTCTGTGTTCTGTTAATTCATCTCACAGAGTTATATCTTGCCCTTCAAGAAGCCTTTCGCTAAGGCTGTTCTTGTGGTATTGGCAAAGGAATATTTGGAAGCCCATAGAGGGCTACGGTGAAAAAGGAAATATCTTCCGTTCAAAACTGGAAAGAAGCTTTCTGAGAAACTGCTCTGTGTTCTGTTAATTCATCTCACAGAGTTACATCTTTCCCTTCAAGAAGCCTTTCGCTAAGGCTGTTCTTGTGGAATTGGCAAAGGGATATTTGGAAGCCCATAGAGGGCTAGGGTGAAAAAGGAAATATCTTCCGTTCAAAACTGGAAAGAAGCTTTCTGAGAAACTGCTCTGTGTTCTGTGATTTAATCTCACAGAGTTACATCTTTCCCTTCAAGAAGCCTCTCGCTAAGGCTGTTCTTGTGGAACTGGCAAAGGGATATTTGGAAGCCCATAGGGGGCTATGGTGAAAAAGTAAATATCTTCCGTTCAAAAGTGGAAAGAAGCTTTCTGAGAAACTGCTCTGTGTTCTCTGAATTCATCTCACAGACTTACATCTCTCCCTTCAAGAAGCCTTTCGCTAAGGCTGTTCTTGTGGAATTGGCAAAGGGATATTTGGAAGCCCACAGACGGCTATGGTGAAAAAGGAAATATCTTCCGTTCAAAACTGGAAAGAAGCTTTCTGAGAAACTGCTCTGCGTTCTGTGAATTCATCTCACAGAGTTACATCTTTCCCTTCAAGAAGCCTTTCGCTAAGGCTGTTCTTGTGCAATTGGCAAAGGGATATTTGGAAGCCATTAGAGGACTATTGTGAAAAAGGAAATATCTTCCGTTCAAAACTGGAAAGAAGCTTTCTGAGAAACTGCTCTGTGTTCTGTTAATTCATCTCACAGAGTTACATCTTTCCCTTCAAGAAGCCGATCGCTAAGGCCGTTCTTGTGGAATTGGCAAAGGGATATTTGGAAGCACATAGAGGGCTTTGGTGAAAAAGGAAATATCTTCCCTTCAAAACTGGAAAGAAGCTTTCTGAGAAACTGCTCTGTGTTCTGTTAATTCATGTTACAGAGTTACATCTTTCCCTTCAAGAAGCCTTTCGCTAAAGCTGTTCTTGTGGAATTGGCAAAGGGATATTTGGAAGCCTAGAGACGGCTAAGGTGAAAAATGAAATATCTTCCGTTCAAAACTGGAAACAAGCTTTCTGAGAAACTGCTCTGTGTTCTGAGAATTCATCTCACAGAGTTACATCTCTCCCTTCAAGAAGCCTTTCGCTAAGGCTGTTCTTGTGGAATTGGCAAAGGGATATTTGGAATCCCATAGAGGGCTATGGTGAAAAAGGAAATATCTTCCGTTCAAAACTGGAAAGAAGCTTTCTGAGAAACTGCTCTGTGTTCTGTTAATTCATCTCACAGAGTTACATCTTTCCCTTCAAGAAGTCTTTCGCTAAGGCTGTTCTTGTGGAATTGGCAAAGGTTTATTAGGAAGCCCATAGAGGGCTATGGTGAAAAAGGGAATATCTTCCGTTCAAAGCTGGAAAGAAGCTTTCTGAGAAACTGCTCTGTGTTCTGTTAATTCATCTCACAGAGTTACATCTTTCCCTTCAAGAAGCCTTTCGCTAAGGCTGTTCTTGTGGAATTGGCAAAGGGATATTTGGAAGCCCACAGAGGGCTACGGTGAACAAGGAAGTGTCTTCCGTTCAAAACTGGAAAGAAGCATTCTGAGAAACTGCTCTGTGTTCTG
This sequence comes from Chlorocebus sabaeus, assembly GCF_047675955.1. Classification (NCBI taxonomy): domain Eukaryota; kingdom Metazoa; phylum Chordata; class Mammalia; order Primates; family Cercopithecidae; genus Chlorocebus; species Chlorocebus sabaeus. Next base: position 3,189,153 of record NW_027328036.1, on the reverse strand, counting down.
TTAATTCATCTCACAGAGTTACATCTTTTCCTTCAAGAAGCCTTTCGCTAAGGCTGTTCTTGTGGAATTGGCAAAGGGATATTTGGAAGCCCATAGACGGCTATGGTGAAAAAGGAAATATCTTCCGTTCAAAACTGGAAAGAAGCTTTCTGAGAAACTGCTCTGTGTTCTGTTAATTCATCTCACAGAGTTACATCTTTCCCTTAAAGAAGCCTTTCGCTAAGGCTGTTCTTGTGGAATTGGCAAAGGGATATTTGGAAGCCCATACAGGGCTATGGTGAAAAAGGAAATATCTTCCGTTCAAAACTGGAAAGAAGCTTTCCGAGAAACTGCTCTGTGTTCTGTTAATTCATCTCACAGAGTTACATCTTTCCGTTCAAGAAGCCTTTCACTAAGGCTGTTCTTGTGGAATTGGCAAATAGATATTTGGAAGCCCATAGAGGGCTACGGTAAAAAAGGAAATATCTTCCGTTCAAAACTGGAAAGAAGCTTTCTGAGAAACTTCTCTGTGTTCTGTGAATTCATCTCACAGAGTTACATCTTTCCCTTCAAGAAGCCTTTCGCTAAGGCTGTTCTTGTGGAATTGGCAAAGGGATATTTGGAAGCCCTTAGAGGGCTATGGTGAAAAAGGAAATATCTTCCGTTCAAAACTGGAAAGAAGCTTTCTGAGAAACTGCTCTGTGTTCTGTTAATTCATCTCACAGAGTTACATCTTTCCCTTCAAGAAGCCTTTCGCTAAGGCTGTTCTTGTGCATTTGGCAAAGGGATATTTGGAAGCCCATAGAGGACTATTGTGAAAAAGGAAATATCTTCCGTTCAATACTGGAAAGAAGCTTTCTGAGAAACTGCTCTGTGCTCTGCTAATTCATCTCACAGAGTTACATCTTTCCCTGCAAGAAGCCGATCGCTAAGGCCGTTCTTGTGGAATTGGCAAAGGGATATTTGGAAGCACATAGAGGGCTATTGTGAAAAAGGAAATATCTTCCCTTCAAAACTGGAAAGAAGCTTTCTGAGAAACTGCTCTGTGTTCTGTTAATTCATGTCACAGAGTTACATCTTTCCCTTCAAGAAACCTTTCGCTAAAGCTGTTCTTGTGGAATTGGCAAAGGGATATTTGGAAGCCCAGAGACGGCTAAGGTGAAAAATGAAATATCTTCCGTTCAAAACTGGAAACAAGCTTTCTGAGAAACTGCTCTGTGTTCTGTTAATTCATCTCACAGAGTTACATCTTTCCCTTCAAGAAGCCTTTCGCTAAGGCTGTTCTTGTGGAATTGGCAAAGCGATATTTGGAAGCCCATAGAGGGCTATGGTGAAAAAGGAAATATCTTCCGTTCAAAACTGGAAAGAAGCTTTCTGAGAAACTGCTCTGTGTTCTCTTAATTCATCTCACAGAGTTACATCTTTCCCTTCAAGAAGCCTTTCGCTAAGGCTGTTCTTGTGGAATTGGCAAAGGGATATTTGGAATCCCATAGAGGGCTATGGTAAAAAAGGAAATATCTTCCGTTCAAAACTGGAATGAAGCTTTCTGAGAAACTGCTCTGTGTTCTGTTAATTCATCTCACAGAGTTACATCTTTCCGCTCAAGAAGCCTTTCGCTAAGGCTGTTCTTGTGGAATTGGCAAAGGGGTATTTGGAAGCCCATAGAGGGCTATGGTGAATAAGGAAATATCTTTCGTTCAAAACTGGAAAGAAGCTTTCTGAGAAACTGCTCTGTGTTCTGTTAATTCATCTCACAGCGTTATATCTTTCCCTTGAAGAAGCCTTTCGCTAAGGCTGTTCTTGTGGAATTGCAAAGGGATATATGGAAGCCCATAGAGGACTACTGTGAAAAAGGAAATATCTTCCGTTCAAAACTGGAAAGAAGCTTTCTGAGAAACTGCTCTGTGTTCTGTTAATTCATCTCACAGAGTTATATCTTGCCCTTCAAGAAGCCTTTCGCTAAGGCTGTTCTTGTGGTTTTGGCAAAGGAATATTTGGAAGCCCATAGAGGGCTACGGTGAAAAAGGAAATATCTTCCGTTCAAAACTGGAAAGAAGCTTTCTGAGAAACTGCTCTGTGTTCTGTTAATTCATCTCACAGAGTTACATCTTTCCCTTCAAGAAGCCTTTCGCTAAGGCTGTTCTTGTGGAATTGGCAAAGGGATATTTGGAAGCCCATAGAGGGCTAGGGTGAAAAAGGAAATATCTTCCGTTCAAAACTGGAAAGAAGCTTTCTGAGAAACTGCTCTGTGTTCTGTGATTTAATCTCACAGAGTTACATCTTTCCCTTCAAGAAGCCTCTCGCTAAGGCTGTTCTTGTGGAACTGGCAAAGGGATATTTGGAAGCCCATAGGGGGCTATGGTGAAAAAGTAAATATCTTCCGTTCAAAAGTGGAAAGAAGCTTTCTGAGAAACTGCTCTGTGTTCTGTGAATTCATCTCACAGACTTACATCTCTCCCTTCAAGAAGCCTTTCGCTAAGGCTGTTCTTGTGGAATTGGCAAAGGGATATTTGGAAGCCCATAGACGGCTATGTTGAAAAAGGAAATATCTTCCGTTCAAAACTGGAAAGAAGCTTTCTGAGAAACTGCTCTGCGTTCTGTGAATTCATCTCACAGAGTTACATCTTTCCCTTCAAGAAGCCTTTCGCTAAGGCTGTTCTTGTGGAATTGGCAAAGGGATATTTGGAAGACCATAGAGGGCTATGGTGAAAAAGGAAATATCTTCCGTTCAAAACTGGAATGAAGCTTTCTGAGAAACTGCTCTGTGTTCTGTTAATTCATCTCACAGAGTTACATCTTTCCGTTCAAGAAGCCTTTCGCAAAGGCTGTTCTTGTGCAATTGGCAAAGGGGTATTTGGAAGCCCATAAAGGGCTATGGTGAAAAAGGGAATATCTTCCGTTCAAAACTGGAAAGAAACTTTCTGAGAAACTGCTCTGTGTTCTGTGAATTCATCTCACAGAGTGACATCTTTCCATTCAAGGTGCCTTTCGCTAAGGCTGTTCTTGTGGAATTGGCAAAGGGATATTTGGAAGCCCATAGAGGCCTATGGTGAAAAAGGATATATCTTCCGTTCAAAACTGGAAAGAAGCTATCTGAGAAACTGCTCTGTGTTCTGTTAATTCATCTCACAGAGTTACATCTCTCCCTTCAAGAAGCCTTTCGCTAAGGCTGTTCTTGTGGAATTGGCAAAGGGATATTTGGAAGCCCATAGAGGGCTACGGTGAAAAAGGAAATATCTTCCGTTCAAAACTGTAAAGAAGCTTTCTGAGAAACTGCTCTGTGTTCTGTGAATTCATCTCACAGAGTTACATCATTCCCTTCAAGAAGCCTTTCGCTAAGGCTGTTCTTGTGGAATTGGCAAAGCGATATTTGGAAGCCCATAGAGGGCTATGGTGAAAAAGGAAATATCTTCCGTTCAAAACTCAAAAGAAGCTTTTTGAGAAACTGCTCTGTGTTCTGTTAATTCATCTCCCAGAGTCACATCTTTCCCTTCAAGAATCCTTTCCGTAAGGCTGTTCCTGTGGATTTGGGAAAGGGATATTGGGAAGCCCGTAGAGGGCTATGGTGAAAAAGGAAATATCTTCCGTTCAAAACTGAAAAGAAACTTTCTGAGAAACTGCTCTGTGTTCTGTTAATTCATCTCACAGAGTTACATCTTTCCGTTCTAGAAGCCTTTCCCTAAGGCTGTTCTTGTGCAATTGGCAAAGGGATATTTGGAAGTCCATAGAGGGCTATGGTGAAAAAGGAAATATCTTTCGTTCAAAACTGGAAAGAAGCTTTCTGAGAAACTGCTCTGTGTTCTGTTAATTCTTCTCACAGAGTTACATCTTTCCCTTCAAGAATCCTTTCGCTAAGGCTGTTCTTGTGGAATTGGAAAAGCGATATTTGGAAGCCCATAGAGGGCTATGGTGAAAAAGGAAATATCTTCCGTTTAAAACTGGAAAGAAGCTTTCTGAGAAACTGCTCTGTGTTCTGTTAATTCATCTCACAGAGTTACATCTTTTCCTTCAAGAAGCCTTTCGCTAAGGCTGTTCTTGTGGAATTGGCAAAGGGGTATTTGGAAGCCCATAGAGGCCTATGGTGAAAAAGGAAATATCTTCCGTTCAAAACTGGAAAGAAGCTTTCTGAGAAACTGCTCTGTGTTCTGTAAATTCATCTCCCAGAGTTACATCTTTCCCTTCAAGAAGCCTTTCGCTAAGGCTGTTCTTGTGGAATTGGCAAAGGGATATTTGGGGGCCCATAGAGGGCTATGGTGAAAAAGGAAATATCTTCCGTTCAAAACTGGAAAGAAGCTTTCTGAGAAACTTCTCTGTGTTCTGTGAATTCATCTCACAGAGTTACATCTTTCCCTTCAAGAAGCCTTTCGCTAAGGCTGTTCTTGTGGTATTGGCAAAGGGATATTTGGAAGCCCATAGAGGACTATGGTGAAAAAGGAAATATCTTCCGAAAAAAATTGGAAAGACGCTTTCTGAGAAACTGCTCTGTGTTCTGTTAATTCATCTCACAGAGTTACATCTTTCCTTCAAGAGGCCTTTCGCTAAGGGTGTTCTTGTGGTTTTGGCAAAGGGATATTTGGAAGCCCATAGAGGGCTATGGTGAAAAAGGAAATATCTTCCGTTCAAAACTGGAAAGAAGCTTTCTGAGAAACTGCTCTGTGTTCTGTTAATTCATCTCACAGAGTTACATCTTTCCCTTCAAGAAGCCTTTCGCTAAGGCTGTTCTTGTGGAATTGGCAAAGGGATATTTGGAAGCCCTTAGAGGCCTATGGTGAAAAAGGAAATATCTTCCGTTCAAATCTGGAAAGAAGCTTTCTGAGAAACTGCTCTGTGTTCTGTTAATTCATCTCACAGAGATACATCTTTCCCTTCAAGAAGCCTTTCGCTAAGGCTGTTCTTGTGGAATTGGCAAAGGGATATTTGGAATCCCATAGACGGCTATGGTGAAAAAGGAAATATCTTCCGTTCAAAACTGGAAAGAAGCTTTCTGAGAAACTGCTCTGTGTTCTGTTAATTCATCTCACAGAGTTACATCTTTCCCTTCAAGAAGCCTTTCGCTAAGGCTGTTCTTGTGGAATTGGCAAAGGGATATTTGGAAGCCCATAGAGGGCTAGGGTGAAAAAGGAAATATCTTCCGTTCAAAACTGGAAAGAAGCTTTCTGAGAAACTGCTCTGTGTTCTGTTAATTCATCTCACAGAGTTACATCTTTCCCTTCAAGAAGCCGATCGCAAAGGCCGTTCTTGTGGAATTGGCAAAGGGATATTTGGAAGCCCATAGAGGGCTATGGTGAAAATGGAAATATCTTCCGTTCAAAACTGGAAAGAAGCTTTCTGAGAAACTGCTCTGTGTTCTGTTAATTCATCTCACAGAGTTATATCTTTCCCTTCAAGAAGCCTTTCGCTAAGGCTGTTCTTGTGGTATTGGCAAAGGGATATTTGGAAGCCCATAGAGGGCTAGGGTGAAAAAGGAAATATCTTCCGTTCAAAACTGGAAAGAAGCTTTCTGAGAAACTGCTCTGTGTTCTGTGAATTCATCTCTCAGAGTTACATCTTTCCCTTCAAGAAGCCTTTCGCTAAGGCTGTTCTTGTGGAATTGGCAAAGGGATATTTGGAAGCCCATAGAGGGCTAGGGTGAAAAAGGAAATATCTTCCGTTCAAAACTCAAAAGAAGCTTTCTGAGAAACTACTCTGTGTTCTGTGAATTAATCTCACAGAGTTACATCTTTCCCTTCAAGAAGCCTTTCGCTAAGGCTGTTCTTGTGGAAGTGGCAAAGGGATATTTGGAAGACCATTGAGGGCTATGGTGAAAAAGGAAATATCTTCCGTTCAAAACTGGAAAGAAGCTTTCTGAGAAACTGCTCTGTGTTCTGTGAATTCATCTCACAGACTTACATCTTTCCCTTCAAGAAGCCTTTCGCTAAGGCTTTTTTGTGGAATTGGCAAAGGGATATTTGGAGGCCCTTAGACGGCTATGGTGAAAAAGGAAATATCTTCCGTTCAAAACTGGAAAGAAGCTTTCTGAGAAACTGCTCTGTGTTCTGTGAATTCATCTCACAGAGTTACATCTCTCCCTTCAAGAAGCCTTTCGCTAAGGCTGTTCTTGTGCAATTGGCAAAGGGATATTTGGAAACCCATAGAGGACTATGGTGAAAAAGGAAATACCCTCCGTTCAAAACTGGAAAGAAGCTTTCTGAGAAACTGTTAATTCATCTCACAGAGTTACATCTTTCCCTACAAGAAGCCGATCGCTAAGGCCGTTCTTGTGGAATTGGCAAAGGGATATTTGGAAGCCCATGGAGGGCTATGGTGAAAAAGGAAATATCTTCCGTTCAAAACTGGAAAGAAGCTTTCTGAGAAATTGGTCAGTGTTCTGTTAATTCATCTCACAGAGTTACATCTTTCCCTTCAAGAAGCCTTTCGCTAAAGCTGTTCTTGTGGAAATGGCAAAGGGATATTTGGAAGCCCATAGACGGCTAAGGTGAAAAAGGAAATATCTTCCGTTCAAAACTGGAAAGAAGCTTTCTGAGAAACTGCTCTGTGTTCTGTTAATTCTTCTCACAGAGTTACATCTTTCCCTTCAAGAAGCCTTTCGCTAAGGCTGTTCTTGTGGAATTGGCAAAGCGATATTTGGAAGCCCATAGAGGGCTATGGTGAAAAAGGAAATATCTTCCGTTTAAAACTGGAAAGAAGCTTTCTGAGAAACTGCTCTGTGTTCTGTTAATTCATCTCACAGAGTTACATCTTTTCCTTCAAGAAGCCTTTCGCTAAGGCTGTTCTTGTGGAATTGGCAAAGGGGTATTTGGAAGCCCATAGAGGCCTATGGTGAAAAAGGAAATATCTTCCGTTCAAAACTGGAAAGAAGCTTTCTGAGAAACTGCTCTGTGTTCTGTAAATTCATCTCCCAGAGTTACATCTTTCCCTTCAAGAAGCCCTTTCGCTAAGGCTGTTCTTGTGGAATTGGCAAGGGATATTTGGAAGCCCATAGAGGGCTATGGTGAAAAAGGAAATATCTTCCGTTCAAAACTGGAAAGAAGCTTTCTGAGAAACTGCTCTGTGTACTGTTAATTCATCTCACAGAGTTAATCTTTCCCTTCAAGAAGCCTTTCGCTAAGGCTGTTCTTGTGGTATTGGCAAAGGGATATTTGGAAGCCCATAGAGGGCTATGGTGAAAAAGGAAATATCTTCCGTAAAAAACTGGAAAGAAGCTTTCTGAGAAACTGCTCTGTGTTCTGTTAATTCATCTCACAGAGTTACATCTTTCCTTCAAGAGGCCCTTTCGCTAAGGCTGTTCTTGTGGATTTGGCAAAGGGATATTTGGAAGCCCATAGAGGGCTATGGTTAAAAAGGAAATAGCTTCCGTTCAAATGTGGAAAGAAGCTTTGTGAGAAACTGCTCTGTGTTCTGTTAATTCATCTCACAGAGTTACATCTTTCCCTTCAAGAAGCCTTTCGCTAAGGCTGTTCTTGTGGAATTGGCAAAGGGATATTTGGAAGCCCATAGAGGCCTATGGTGAAAAAGGAAATAACTTCCGTTCAAAACTGGAAAGAAGCTTTCTGAGAAACTGCTCTTGTGTTCTGTTAATTCATCACACAGAGTTACATCTTTCCCTTCAAGAAGCCTTTCGTTAAGGCTGTTCTTGTGGAATTGGCAAAGGGATATTTGGAAGCCCATAGACGGCTATGGTGAAAAAGGAAATATCTTCCGTTCAAAACTGGAAAGAAGCTTTCTGAGAAACTGCTCTGTGTTCTGTTAATTCATCTCACAGAGTTACATCTTTCCCTTCAAGAAGCCTTTCGCTAAGGCTGTTCTTGTGGAATTGGCAAAGGGATATTTGGAAGCCCATAGAGGGCTAGGGTGAAAAAGGAAATATCTTCCGTTCAAAACTGGAAAGAAGCTTTCTGAGAAACTGGTCTGTGTTCTGTTAATTCATCTCACAGAGTTACATCTTTCCCTTAAAGAAGCCGATCGCTAAGGCCGTTCTTGTGGAATTGGCAAAGGGATATTTGGAAGCCCATAGACGGCTATGGTGAAAAAGGAAATATCTTCCGTTCAAAACTGGAAAGAAGCTTTCTGAGAAACTGCTCTGTGTTCTGTTAATTCATCTCACAGAGTTATATCTTGCCCTTCAAGAAGCCTTTCGCTAAGGCTGTTCTTGTGGTATTGGCAAAGGAATATTTGGAAGCCCATAGAGGGCTACGGTGAAAAAGGAAATATCTTCCGTTCAAAACTGGAAAGAAGCTTTCTGAGAAACTGCTCTGTGTTCTGTTAATTCATCTCACCGAGTTACATCTTTCCCTTCAAGAAGCCTTTCGCTAAGGCTGTTTTTGTGAATTGGCAAAGGGATATTTGGAAGCCCATAGAGGGCTAGGGTGAAAAAGGAAATATCTTCCGTTCAAAACTGGAAAGAAGCTTTCTGAGAAACTGCTCTGTGTTCTGTGATTTAATCTCACAGAGTTACATCTTTCCCTTCAAGAAGCCTCTCGCTAAGGCTGTTCTTGTGGAACTGGCAAAGGGATATTTGGAAGCCCATAGGGGGCTATGGTGAAAAAGTAAATATCTTCCCTTCAAAAGTGGAAAGAAGCTTTCTGAGAAACTGCTCTGTGTTCTGTGAATTCATCTCACAGACTTACATCTCTCCCTTCAAGAAGCCTTTCGCTAAGGCTGTTCTTGTGGAATTGGCAAAGGGATATTTGGAAGCCCACAGACGGCTATGGTGAAAAAGGAAATATCTTCCGTTCAAAACTGGAAAGAAAGCTTTCTGAGAAACTGCTCTGCGTTCTGTGAATTCATCTCACAGAGTTACATCTTTCCCTTCAAGAAGCCTTTCGCTAAGGCTGTTCTTGTGCAATTGGCAAAGGGATATTTGGAAGCCATTAGAGGACTATTGTGAAAAAGGAAATATCTTCCGTTCAAAACTGGAAAGAAGCTTTCTGAGAAACTGCTCTGTGTTCTGTTAATTCATCTCACAGAGTTACATCTTTCCCTGCAAGAAGCCGATCGCTAAGGCCGTTCTTGTGGTATTGGCAAAGGGATATTTGGAAGCACATAGAGGGCTTTGGTGAAAAAGGAAATATCTTCCCTTCAAAAACTGGAAAGAAGCTTTCTGAGAAACTGCTCTGTGTTCTGTTAATTCATGTCACAGAGTTACATCTTTCCCTTCAAGAAGCCTTTCGCTAAAGCTGTTCTTGTGGAATTGGCAAGGGATATTTGGAAGCCCAGAGACGGCTAAGGTGAAAAATGAAATATCTTCCGTTCAAAACTGGAAACAAGCTTTCTGAGAAACTGCTCTGTGTTCTGAGAATTCATCTCACAGAGTTACATCTCTCCCTTCAAGAAGCCTTTCGCTAAGGCTGTTCTTGTGGAATTGGCAAAGGGATATTTGGAATCCCATAGAGGGCTATGATGAAAAAGGAAATATCTTCCGTTCAAAACTGGAAAGAAGCTTTCTGAGAAACTGCTCTGTGTTCTGTTAATTCATCTCACAGAGTTACATCTTTCCCTTCAAGAAGTCTTTCGCTAAGGCTGTTCTTGTGGAATTGGCAAAGGTTTATTAGGAAGCCCATAGAGGGCTATGGTGAAAAAGGGAATATCTTCCGTTCAAAGCTGGAAAGAAGCTTTCTGAGAAACTGCTCTGTGTTCTGTTAATTCATCTCACAGAGTTACATCTTTCCCTTCAAGAAGCCTTTCGCTAAGGCTGTTCTTGTGGAATTGGCAAAGGGATATTTGGAAGCCCACAGAGGGCTACGGTGAACAAGGAAGTGTCTTCCGTTCAAAACTGGAAAGAAGCATTCTGAGAAACTGCTCTGTGTTCTGTTAATTCATCTCACAGAGTTACATCTTTTCCTTCAAGAAGCCTTTCGCTAAGGCTGTTCTTGTGGAATTGGCAAAGGGATATTTGGAAGCCCATAGACGGCTATGGTGAAAAAGGAAATATCTTCCGTTCAAAACTGGAAAGAAGCTTTCTGAGAAACTGCTCTGTGTTCTGTTAATTTCATCTCACAGAGTTACATCTTTCCCTTAAAGAAGCCTTTCGCTAAGGCTGTTCTTGTGGAATTGGCAAAGGGATATTTGGAAGCCCATACAGGGCTATGGTGAAAAAGGAAATATCTTCCGTTCAAAACTGGAAAGAAGCTTTCTGAGAAACTGCTCTGTGTTCTGTTAATTCATCTCACAGAGTTTCATCTTTCCCTTCAAGAAGCCTTTCGATAAGGCTGTTCTTGTGGAATTGGCAAAGGGATATTTGGAAGCCCATAGAGGGCTATGGTGAAAAAGGAAATATCTTCCGTTCAAAACTGGAAAGAAGCTTTCCGAGAAACTGCTCTGTGTTCTGTTAATTCATCTCACAGAGTTACATCTTTTCATTCAAGAAGCCTTTCACTAAGGCTGTTCTTGTGGAATTGGCAAAGGGATATTTGGAAGCCCATAGAGGGCTACGGTAAAAAAGGAAATATCTTCCGTTCAAAACTGGAAAGAAGCTTTCTGAGAAACTTCTCTGTGTTCTGTGAATTCATCTCACAGAGTTACATCTTTCCCTTCAAGAAGCCTTTCGCTAAGGCTGTTCTTGTGGAATTGGCAAAGGGATATTTGGAAGCCCTTAGAGGGCTATGGTGAAAAAGGAAATATCTTCCGTTCAAAACTGGAAAGAAGCTTTCTGAGAAACTGCTCTGTGTTCTGTTAATTCATCTAACAGAGTTACATCTTTCCCTTCAAGAAGCCTTTCGCTAAGGCTGTTCTTGTGCATTTGGCAAAGGGATATTTGGAAGCCCATAGAGGACTATTGTGAAAAGGAAATATCTTCCGTTCAATACTGGAAAGAAGCTTTCTGAGAAACTGCTCTGTGCTCTGCTAATTCATCTCACAGAGTTACATCTTTCCCTGCAAGAAGCCGATCGCTAAGGCCGTTCTTGTGGAATTGGCAAAGGGATATTTGGAAGCACATAGAGGGCTATTGTGAAAAAGGAAATATCTTCCCTTCAAAACTGGAAAGAAGCTTTCTGAGAAACTGCTCTGTGTTCTGTTAATTCATGTCACAGAGTTACATCTTTCCCTTCAAGAAACCTTTCGCTAAAGCTGTTCTTGTGGAATTGGCAAAGGGATATTTGGAAGCCCAGAGACGGCTAAGGTGAAAAATGAAATATCTTCCGTTCAAAACTGGAAACAAGCTTTCTGAGAAACTGCTCTGTGTTCTGTTAATTCATCTCACAGAGTTACATCTTTCCCTTCAAGAAGCCTTTCGCTAAGGCTGTTCTTGTGGAATTGGCAAAGCGATATTTGGAAGCCCATAGAGGGCTATGGTGAAAAAGGAAATATCTTCCGTTCAAAACTGGAAAGAAGCTTTCTGAGAAACTGCTCTGTGTTCTCTTAATTCATCTCACAGAGTTACATCTTTCCCTTCAAGAAGCCTTTCGCTAAGGCTGTTCTTGTGGAATTGGCAAAGGGATATTTGGAATCCCATAGAGGGCTATGGTAAAAAAGGAAATATCTTCCGTTCAAAACTGGAATGAAGCTTTCTGAGAAACTGCTCTGTGTTCTGTTAATTCATCTCACAGAGTTACATCTTTCCGCTCAAGAAGCCTTTCGCTAAGGCTGTTCTTGTGGAATTGGCAAAGGGGTATTTGGAAGCCCATAGAGGGCTATGGTGAATAAGGAAATATCTTTCGTTCAAAACTGGAAAGAAGCTTTCTGAGAAACTGCTCTGTGTTCTGTTAATTCATCTCACAGCGTTATATCTTTCCCTTGAAGAAGCCTTTCGCTAAGGCTGTTCTTGTGGAATTGCAAAGGGATATATGGAAGCCCATAGAGGACTACTGTGAAAAAGGAAATATCTTCCGTTCAAAACTGGAAAGAAGCTTTCTGAGAAACTGCTCTGTGTTCTGTTAATTCATCTCACAGAGTTATATCTTGCCCTTCAAGAAGCCTTTCGCTAAGGCTGTTCTTGTGGTTTTGGCAAAGGAATATTTGGAAGCCCATAGAGGGCTACGGTGAAAAAGGAAATATCTTCCGTTCAAAACTGGAAAGAAGCTTTCTGAGAAACTGCTCTGTGTTCTGTTAATTCATCTCACAGAGTTACATCTTTCCCTTCAAGAAGCCTTTCGCTAAGGCTGTTCTTGTGGAATTGGCAAAGGGATATTTGGAAGCCCATAGAGGGCTAGGGTGAAAAAGGAAATATCTTCCGTTCAAAACTGGAAAGAAGCTTTCTGAGAAACTGCTCTGTGTTCTGTGATTTAATCTCACAGAGTTACATCTTTCCCTTCAAGAAGCCTCTCGCTAAGGCTGTTCTTGTGGAACTGGCAAAGGGATATTTGGAAGCCCATAGGGGGCTATGGTGAAAAAGTAAATATCTTCCGTTCAAAAGTGGAAAGAAGCTTTCTGAGAAACTGCTCTGTGTTCTGTGAATTCATCTCACAGACTTACATCTCTCCCTTCAAGAAGCCTTTCGCTAAGGCTGTTCTTGTGGAATTGGCAAAGGGATATTTGGAAGCCCATAGACGGCTATGTTGAAAAAGGAAATATCTTCCGTTCAAAACTGGAAAGAAGCTTTCTGAGAAACTGCTCTGCGTTCTGTGAATTCATCTCACAGAGTTACATCTTTCCCTTCAAGAAGCCTTTCGCTAAGGCTGTTCTTGTGCAATTGGCAAAGGGATATTTGGAAGCCATTAGAGGACTATTGTGAAAAAGGAAATATCTTCCGTTCAAAACTGGAAAGAAGCTTTCTGAGAAACTGCTCTGTGTTCTGTTAATTCATCTCACAGAGTTAAATCTTTCCCTTCAAGAAGCCTTTCGCTAAGGCTGTTCTTGTGGAATTGGCAGAGGGATATTTGGAAGCCCATAGAGGGCTATGGTGAAAAAGGAATTATCTTCCGTTCACAACCGGAAAGAAGCTTTCTGAGAAACTGCTCTGTGTTCTGTTAATTCATCTCACAGAGTTACATCTTTCCCTTCAAGAAGCCTTTCACTAAGGCTGTTCTTGTGGTATTGGCCAAGGGATATTTGGAAGCCCATAGAGGGCTATGGTGAAAAAGGAAATATCTTCCGTTCAAAACTGGAAAGAAGCTTTCTGAGAAACTGCTCTGTGTTCTGTGAATTCATCTCACAGAGTTACATCTTTCCTTCAAGAGGCCTTTCGCTAAGGCTGTTCTTGTGGAATTGGCAAAGGGATATTTCGAAGCCCATAGAGGACTATGCTGAAAATGGAAATATCTTCCGTTCAAAACTGGAAAGAAGCTTTCTGAGAAACTGCTCTGTGTTCTGTGAATTCATCTCACAGAGTTACATCTTTCCCTTGAAGAAGCCTTTCGCTAAGGCCGTTCTTGTGGAATTGGCAAAGGGATATTTGGAAGCTCATAGAGGGCTATGGTGAAAAAGGAAATATCTTCCGTTCAAAACTGGAAAGAAGCTTTCTGAGAAACTGCTCTGTGTTCTGTTAATTCATCTCACAGAGTTACATCTTTCCCTTCAAGAAGCCTTTCGCTAAAGCTGTTCTTGTGGAATTGGCAAAGGGATATTTGGAAGCCCATAGACGGCTAAGGTGAAAAATGAAATATCTTCCGTTCAAAACTGGAAAGAAGCTTTCTGAGAAACTGCTCTGTGTTCTGTTAATTCATCTCACAGAGTTACATCTTTCCCTTCAAGAAGCCTTTCGCTAAGGCTGTTCTTGTGGAATTGGCAAAGCGATATTTGGAAGCCCATAGAGGGCTATGGTGAAAAAGGAAATATCTTCCGTTCAAAACTCAAAAGAAGCTTTCTGAGAAACTGCTCTGTGTTCTGTTAATTCATCTCACAGAGTTACATCATTCCCTTCAAGAAGCCTTTCGCTAAGGCTGTTCTTGTGGAATTGGCAAAGGGATATTTGGAAGCCCATAGAGGGCTATGGTGAAAAAGGAAATATCTTCCGTTCAAAATTGGAAAGAAGCTTTCTGAGAAACTGCTCTGTGTTCTGTTAATTCATCTCACAGAGTTACATCTTTTCCTTCAAGAAGCCTTTCGCTAAGGCTGTTCTTGTGGAATTGGCAAAGGGATATTTGGAAGCCCACAGAGTTCTATGGTGAACAAGGAAGTATCTTCCGTTCAAAACTGGAAAGAAGCTTTCTGAGAAACTGCTCTGTGTTCTGTGAATTCATCTCACAGAGTTACATCTTTCCCTTCAAGAAGCCTTTCGCTAAGGCTGTTCTTGTGGAATTGGCAAAGGGATATTTGGAAGCCCATAGACGGCTATGGTGAAAAAGGAAATATTTTCCGTTCAAAACTGGAAAGAAGCTTTCTGAGAAACTGCTCTGTGTTCTGTTAATTCATCTCACAGAGTTACATCTTTCCCTTCAAGAAGCCTTTCGCTAAGGCTGTTCTTGTGGAATTGGCAAAGGGATATTTGGAAGCCCATAGAGGGCTATGGTGAAAAAGGAAATATCTTCCGTTCAAAACTGGAAAGAAGCTTTCTGAGAAACTGCTCTGTGTTCTGTTAATTCATCTCACAGAGTTACATCTTTCCGTTCAAGAAGCCTTTCGCTAAGGCTGTTCTTGTGGAATTGGCAAAGGGATATTTGGAAGCCCATAGAGGGCTATGGTGAAAAAGGAAATATCTTCCGTTCCAAACTGGAAAGAAGCTTTCTGAGAAACTGCTCTGTGTTCTGTGAATTCATCTCACAGAGTTACATCTTTCCCTTCAAGAAGCCTTTCGCTAAGGCTGTTCTTGTGGAATTCGCAAAGGGATATTTAGAAGCCCATAGAGGGCTATGGTGAAAAAGGAAATATCTTCCGTTCAAAACTGGAAAGAAGCTTTCTGAGAAAATGCTCTGTGTTCTGTGAATTCATCTCACAGAGTTACATCTTTCCCTTCAAGAAGCCTTTCGCTAAGGCTGTTCTTGTGGAATTGGCAAAGGGATATTTAGAAGCCCATAGAGGGCTATGGTGAAAAAGGAAATATCTTCCGTTCAAAACTGGAAAGAAGCTTTCTGAGAAACTGCTCTGTGTTCTGTTAATTCATCTCACAGAGTTACATCTTTTCCTTCAAGAAGCCTTTCGGTAAGGCCGTTCTTGTGGAAATGGCAAAAGGATATTTGGAAGCCCATAGAGGGCTATGGTGAAAAAGGAAATATCTTCCGTTCAAAACTGGAAAGAAGCTTTCTGAGAAACTGCTCTGTGTTCTGTTAATTCATCTCAAAGAGTTACATCTTTTCCTTCAAGAAGCCTTTCGCTAAGGCTGTTCTTGTGCAATTGGCAAAGGGATATTTGGAAGCCCATAGAGGGCTATGGTGAAAAAGGAAATATCTTCCGTTCAAAACTGGAAAGAAGCTTTCTGAGAAACTGCTCTGTTTTCTGTTAATTCATCTCACAGAGTTACATCTTTCCCTTCAAGAAACCTTTCGCTAAGGCTGTTCTTGTGGAATTGGCAAAGGGATATTTGGAAGCCCATGGAGTGCTATGGTGAAAAAGGGAATACCTTGCGTTCAAAACTGGAAAGAAGCTTTCTGAGAAACTGCTCTGTGTTCTGTTAATTCACCTCACAGAGTTACATCTTTCCCTTCAAGAAGCCTTTCGCTAAGGCTGTTCTTGTGGAATTGGCAAAGGGATATTTGGAAGCCCATAGAGGGCTATGGTGAAAAAGGAAATATCTTCCGTTCAAAACTGGAAAGAAGCTTTCTGAGAAACTGCTCTGTGTTCTGTGAATTCATCTCACAGAGTTACATCTTTCCCTTCAAGAAGCCTTTCGCTAAGGCTGTTCTTGTGGAATTGGCAAAGGGATATTTGGAATCCCATAGACGGCTATGGTGAAAAAGGAAATATCTTCCGTTCAAAAGTGGAAAGAAGCTTTCTGAGAAACTGCTCTGTGTTCTGTTAATTCATCTCACAGAGTTACATCTTTCCCTTCAAGAAGCCTTTCGCTAAGGCTGTTCTTGTGGAATTGGCAAAGGGATATTTGGAAGCCCATAGAGGGCTATGGTGAAAAAGGACATATCTTCCGTTCAAAACTGGAAAGAAGCTTTCTGAGAAACTGCTCTGTGTTGTGTTAATTCATCTCACAGAGTTACATCTTTCCCTTCAAGAAGCCTTTCGCTAAGGCCGTTCTTGTGGAATTGGCAAAGGGATATTTGGAAGCCCATAGAGGGCTATGGTGAAAAAGGAAGTATCTTCCGTTCAAAACTGAAAAAAAGCTTTCTGAGAAACTGCTCTGTGTTCTGTTAATTCGTCTCACAGTGTTACATCTTTCCCTTCCAGAAGCCTTTCGGTAAGGCCGTTCTTGTGGAATTGGCAAAGGGATATTTCGAAGCCCATAGAGGGCTATGGTGAACAAGGAAATATCTTCCGTTCAAAACTGGAAGGAAGCTTTCTGAGAAACTGCTCTGTGTTCTGTTAATTCATCTCACAGAGTTACATCTTTCCGTTCAAGAAGCCTTTCGCTAAGGCTCTTCTTGTGGAATTGGCAAAGGGATATTTGGAAGCCCATAGAGGGCTATGGTGAAAAAGGAAATATCTTCCGTTCAAAACTGGAAAGAAGCTTTCTGAGAAACTGCTCTGTGTTCTGTGAATTCATCTCACAGAGTTACATCTTTCCCTTCAGGAAGCCTCTCGCTAAGGCTGTTCTTGTGGAATTCGCAAAGGATATTTGGAATCCCATAGAGGAATATGGTGAAAAAGGAAATATCTTCCGTTCAAAGCTGGAAAGAAGCTTTCTGAGAAACTGCTCTGTGTTCTGTTAATTCATCTCACAGAGTTACATCTTTCCCTTCAAGAAGCCTTTCGCTAAGGCCGTTCTTCTGGAATTGGCAAAGGGATATTTGGAAGCCCATAGAGGGCTATGGTGAAAAAGGAAATATCTTCCGTTCAAAACTGGAAAGAAGCTTTCTGAGAAACTGCTCTGTGTTCTGTTAATTCGTCTCACAGAGTTACAACTTTCCCTTCAAGAAGCCTTTCGCTAAGGCTGTTCTTGTGGAATTGGCAAAGGTTTATTTGGAAGCCCATAGAGTGCTATGGTGAAAAAGGGAATACCTTGCGTTCAAAACTGGAAAGAAGCTTTCTGAGAAACTGCTCTGTGTTCTGTTAATTCATCTCACAGAGTTACATCATTCCCTTCAAGAAGCCTTTCGCTAAGGCTGTTCTTGTGGAATTGGCAAAGGGATATTTGGAAGCCCATAGACGGCTATGGTGAAAAAGTAAATATCTTCCGTTCAAAACTGGAAAGAAGCTTTCTGAGAAACTGCTCTGTGTTCTGTTAATTCATCTCACAGAGTTACATCTTTCCCTTCAAGAAGCCTTTCGCTAAGGCTGTTCTTGTGGAATTGGCAAAGGGATATTTGGAAGCCCATAGAGGGCTATGGTGAAAAAGGAAATATCTTCCGTTCAAAACTGGAAAGAAGCTTTCTGAGAAACTGCTCTGTGTTCTGTTATTTCATCTCACAGAGTTACATCTTTCCCTTCAAGAAGCCTTTCGCTAAGGCCGTTCTTGTGGAATTGGCAAAGGGATATTGGGAAGCCCATAGAGGGCTATGGTGAAAAAGGAATTATCTTCCGTTCAAAACTGGAAAGAAGCTTTCTGAGAAACTGCTCTGTGTTCTGTTAATTCATCTCACAGAGTTACATCTTGCCCTTCAAGAAGCCTTTCACTAAGGCTGTTGTTGTGGTATTGGCAGAGGGATATTTGGAAGCCCATAGAGGGCTATGGTGAAAAAGGAAATATCTTCCGTTCAAAACTGGAAAGAAGCTTTCTGAGAAACTGCTCTGTGTTCTGTTAATTCATCTGACAGGGTTACATCTTTCCCTTCATGAAGCCTTTCGCTAAGGCTGTTCTTGTGGAATTGGCAAAGGGATATTTGGAAGCCCATAGAGGCCTATGGTGAAAAAGGAAATATCTTCCGTTCAAAGCTGGAAAGAAGCTTTCTGAGAAACTGCTCTGTGTTCTGTTAATTCATCTCACAGAGTTACATCTTTCCCTTCAAGAAGCCTTTCGCTAAGGCCGTTCTTGTGGAATTGGCAAAGGGATATTTGGAAGCCCATAGAGGGCTATGGTGAAAAAGGAAATATCTTCCGTTCAAAACTGGAAAGAAGCTTTCTGAGAAACTGCTCTGTGTTCTGTTAATTCGTCTCACAGAGTTACAACTTTCCCTTCAAGAAGCCTTTCGCTAAGGCTGTTTTTGTGGAATTGGCAAAGGTTTATTTGGAAGCCCATAGAGTGCTATGGTGAAAAAGGGAATACCTTGCGTTCAAAACTGGAAAGAAGCTTTCTGAGAAACTGCTCTGTGTTCTGTTAATTCATCTCACAGAGTTACATCATTCCCTTCAAGAAGCCTTTCGCTAAGGCTGTTCTTGTGGAATTGGCAAAGGGATATTTAGAAGACCATAGAGGGCTATGGTGAAAAAGGAAATATCTTCCGTTCAAAAGTGGAAAGAAGCTTTCTGAGAAACTGCTCTGTGTTCTGTTAATTCATCTCACAGAGTTACATCTTTCCCTTCAAGAAGCCTTTCGGTAAGGCCGTTCTTGTGGAAATGGCAAAGGGATATTTGGAAGCCCATAGAGGGCTATGTTGAAAAAGGAAATATCTTCCGTTCAAAACTGGAAAGAGGCTTTCTGAGAAACTGCTCTGTGTTCTGTTAATTCATCTCACAGAGTTACATCTTTTCCTTCAAGAAGCCTTTCGCTAAGGCTGTTCTTGTGGAATTGGCAAAGGGATATTTGGAAGCCCACAGAGTTCTATGGTGAACCAGGAAGTATCTTCCGTTCAAAACTGGAAAGAAGCTTTCTGAGAAACTGCTCTGTGTTCTGTGAATTCATCTCACAGAGTTACATCTTTCCCTTCAAGAAGCCTTTCGCTAAGGCTGTTCTTGTGGAATTGGCAAAGGGATATTTGGAAGCCCATAGACGGCTATGGTGAAAAAGGAAATATTTTCCGTTCAAAACTGGAAAAAAGCTTTCTGAGAAACTGCTCTGTGTTCTGTTAATTCATCTCACAGAGTTACATCTTTCCCTTCAAGAAGCCTTTCGCTAAGGCTGTTCTTGTGGAATTGGCAAAGGGATATTTGGAAGCCCATAGAGGGCTATGGTGAAAAAGGAAATATCTTCCGTTCAAAACTGGAAAGAAGCTTTCTGAGAAACTGCTCTGTGTTCTGTTAATTCATCTCACAGAGTTACATCTTTCCGTTCAAGAAGCCTTTCGCTAAGGCTGTTCCTGTGGAATTGGCAAAGGGATATTTGGAAGCCC
This sequence comes from Chlorocebus sabaeus, assembly GCF_047675955.1. Taxonomy (NCBI): domain Eukaryota; kingdom Metazoa; phylum Chordata; class Mammalia; order Primates; family Cercopithecidae; genus Chlorocebus; species Chlorocebus sabaeus. Next base: position 3,169,987 of record NW_027328036.1, on the reverse strand, counting down.
ATAGAGGGCTATGGTGAAAAAGGAAATATCTTCCGTTCAAAACTGGAAAGAAGCTTTCTGAGAAACTGCTCTGTGTTCTGTGAATTCATCTCACAGAGTTACATCTTTCCCTTCAAGAAGCCTTTCGCTAAGGCTGTTCTTGTGGAATTCGCAAAGGGATATTTGGAAGCCCATAGAGGGCTATGGTGAAAAAGGGAATATCTTCCGTTCAAAACTGGAAAGAAGCTTTCTGAGAAACTGCTCTGTGTTCTGTTAATTCATCTCAAAGAGTTACATCTTTTCCTTCAAGAAGCCTTTCGCTAAGGCTGTTCCTGTGGAATTGGCAAAGGGATATTTGGAATCCCATAGACGGCTACGGTGAAAAAGAAAATATCTTCCGTTCAAAACTGGAAAGAAGCTTTCTGAGAAACTGCTCTGTGTTCTGTTAATTCATCTCACAGAGTTACATCTTTCCCTTCAAGAAGCCTTTCGCTAAGGCTGTTCTTGTGGAATTGGCAAAGGGATATTTGGAAGCCCATAGAGGGCTATGGTGAAAAAGGAAATATCTTCCGTTCAAAACTGGAAAGAAGCTTTCTGAGAAACTGCTCTGTGTTCTGTTAATTCATCTCACAGAGTTACATCTTTCCCTTCAAGAAGCCTTTCGCTAAGGCCGTTCTTGTGGAATTGGCAAAGGGATATTTGGAAGCCCTTAGAGGGCTATGGTGAAAAAGGAAGTACCTTCCGTTCAAAACTGGAAAGAAGCTTTCTGAGAAACTGCTCTGTATTCTGTTAATTCATCTCACAGAGTTACATCTTTCCCTTCAAGAAGCCTTTCGGTAAGGCCGTTCTTGTGGAATTGGCAAAGGGATATTTGGAAGCCAATAGAGGGCTATGGTAAACAAGGAAATATCTTCCGTTTAAAACTGGAAGGAAGCTTTCTGAGAAACGGCTCTGTGTTCTGTGAATTCATCTCACAGAATTACATCTTTCCCTTCAAGAAGCCTTTCGCTAAGGCTGTTCTTGTGGAATTGGCAAAGGGATATTTGGAAGCCCCTAGAGGGCTATGGTGAAAAAGGAAATATCTTCCGTTCAAAACTGGAAAGAAGCTTTCTGAGAAACTGCTCTGTGTTCTGTTAATTCATCTCACAGAGTTACATCTTTCCGTTCAAGAAGCCTTTCGCTAAGGGTGTTCTTGTGGAATTGGCAAAGGGATATTTGGAAGCCCATAGAGGGCTATGGTGAAAAAGGAAATATCTTCCGTTCAAAACTGGAAAGAAGCTTTCTGAGAAACTGCTCTGTGTTCTGTGAATTCATCTCACAGAGATACATCTTGCCCTTCAAGAAGCCTTTCGCTAAGGCTGTTCTTGTGGAATTGGCAAAGGGATATTTGGAAGCCCATAGACGGCTAAGGTGAAAAATGAAATATCTTCCGTTCAAAACTGGAAAGAAGCTTTCTGAGAAACTGCTCTGTGTTCTGTTAATTCATCTCACAGAGTTACATCTTTCCCTTCAAGAAGCCTTTCGCTAAGGCTGTTCTTGTGGAATTGGCAAAGCGATATTTGGAAGCCCATAGAGGGCTATGGTGAAAAAGGTAATATCTTCCGTTCAAAACTCAAAAGAAGCTTTCTGAGAAACTGCTCTGTGTTCTGTTAATTCATCTCACAGAGTTACATCTTTCCCTTCAAGAAGCCTTTCGCTAAGGCTCTTCTTGTGGAACTGGCAAAGGGGTATTTGGAAGCCCATAGAGGGCTATGGTCAAAAAGGAAATATCTTCCGTTCAAAACTGGAAAGAAGCTTTCTGAGAAACTGCTCTGTGTTCTGTTAATTCGTCTCACAGAGTAACATCTTTCCCTTCAAGATGCCTTTCGCTAAGGCTGTTCTTGTGGAATTGGCAAAGGGATATTTGGAAGCCCATAGAGACCTATGGTGAAAAAGGAAATATCTTCCTTTCAAAACTGGAAGGAAGCTTTCTGAGAAACTGCTCTGTGTTCTGTTAATTCATCTCACAGAGTTACATCTCTCCCTTCAAGAAGCCTTTCGCTAAGGCTGTTCTTGTGGAATTGGCAAAGGCATATTTGGAAGCCCATAGAGGGCTATGGTGAAAAAGGAAACATATTCCGTTCAAAACTGGAAGGAAGCGTTCTGAGAAACTGCTCTGTGTTCTGTTAATTCATCTCACAGAGTTACATCTTTCCGTTCAAGAAGCCTTTCGCTAAGGCTGTTCTTGTGGAATTGGCAAAGGGATATTTGGAAGCCCATAGACGGCTATGGTGAAAAAGGAAATATCTTCCGTTCAAAACTGGAAAGAAGCTTTCTGAGAAACTGCTCTGTGTTCTGTTAATTCATCTCCCAGAGTTACATCTTTCCCTTCAAGAAGCCTTTCGCTAAGGCTGTTCTTGTGGAATTGGCAAAGGGATATTTGGAAGCCCTTAGAGGGCTATGGTGAAAAAGGAAATATCTTCCGTTCAAAAATGGAAAGATACTTTGTGAGAAGCTGCTCTGTGTTCTGTTAATTCATCTCACAGAGTTACATCTTTCCCTTCAAGAAGCCTTTCGCTAAGGCTGTTCTTGTGGAATTGGCAAAGGGATATTTGGAAGCCCATAGAGGCCTACGGTGAAAAAGGAAATATCTTCCGTTCAAAACTGGAAAGAAGCTTTCTGAGAAACTGCTCTGTGTTCTGTTAATTCAACTCACAGAGTTACATCTTTCCCTTCAAGAAGCCTTTCGCTAAGGCCGTTCTTGTGGAATTGGCAAAGGGATATTTGGAAGCCCATAGAGGGCTATGGTGAAAAAGGAAATATCTTCCGTTCAAAACTGGAAAGAAGCTTTCTGAGAAACTGCTCTGTGTTCTGTTCATTCATCTCACAGAGTTACAACTTTCCCTTCAAGAAGCCTTTCGCTAAGGCTGTTCTTGTGGAATTGGCAAAGGTTTATTTGGAAGCCCATAGAGTGCTATGGTGAAAAAGGGAATACCTTGCGTTCAAAACTGGAAAGAAGCTTTCTGAGAAACTGCTCTGTGTTCTGTTAATTCATCTCACAGAGTTACATCTTTCCTTTCAAGAAGCCTTTCGTTAAGGCTGTTCTTGTGGAATTGGCAAAGGGATATTTAGAAGCCCATAGAGGGCTATGGTGAAAAAGGAAATATCTTCCGTTCAAAACTGGAAAGAAGCTTTCTGAGAAACTGCTCTGTGTTCTGTTAATTCATCTCACAGAGTTACATCTTTCCCTTCAAGAAGCCTTTCGGTAAGGCCGTTCTTGTGGAAATGGCAAAGGGATATTTGGAAGCCCATAGAGGGCTAAGGTGAAAAAGGAAATATCTTCCGTTCAAAACTGGAAAGAAGCTTTCTGAGAAACTGCTCTGTGTTCTGTTAATTCATCTCACAGAGTTACATCTTTCCGTTCAAGAAGCCTTTCGCTAAGGCTGTTCTTGTGGAATTGGCAAAGGGATATTTGGAAGCCCATAGAGGGCTATGGTGAAAAAGGAAATATCTTCCGTTCAAAACTGGAAAGAAGCTTTCTGAGAAACTGCTCTGTGTTCTGTTAATTCATCTCCCAGAGTTACATCTTTCCCTTCAAGAAGCCTTTCGCTAAGGCTGTTCTTGTGGAATTGGCAAAGGGATATTTGGAAGCCCATAGAGGGCTATGGTGAAAAAGGAAATATCTTCCGTTCAAAACTGGAAAGAAGCTTTCTGAGAAACTTCTCTGTGTCCTGTTAATTCATCACACAGAGTTACATCTTTCCCTTCAAGAAGCCTTTCGCTAAGGCTGTTCTTGTGGTATTGGCAAAGAGATATTTGGAAGCCCATAGAGGGCTATGGTGAAAAAGGAAATATCTTCCGTTCAAAACTGGAAAGAAGCTTTCTGAGAAACTGCTCTGTGTTCTGTTAATTCATCTCACAGAGTTACATCTTTCCTTCAAGAGGCCTTTCGCTAAGGCTGTTCTTGTGGAATTGGCAAAGGGATATTTGGAAGCCCATAGAGGGCTATGGTGAAAAAGGAAATATCTTCCGTTCAAAACTGGAAAGATGCTTTGTGAGAAACTGCTCTGTGTTCGGTTAATTCATCTCACAGAGTTACATCTTTCCCTTTAAGAAGCCTTTCGCTAAGTCTGTTCTTGTGGAATTGGCAAAGGGATATTTGGAAGCCCATAGAGGCCTATGGTGAAAAAGGAAATATCTTCCGTTCAAAACTGGAAAGAAGCTTTCTGAGAAACTGCTCTGTGTTCTGTTAATTCAACTCACAGAGTTACGTCTTTCCCTTCAAGAAGCCTTTCGCTAAGGCCGTTCTTGAGGAATTGGCAAAGGGATATTTGGAAGCCCATAGAGGGCTATGGTGAAAAAGGAAATATCTTCCGTTCAAAACTGGAAAGAAGCTTTCTGAGAAACTGCTCTGTGTTCTGTTAATTCATCTCACAGAGTTACAACTTTCCCTTCAAGAAGCCTTTCGCTAAGGCTGTTCTTGTGGAATTGGCAAAGGTTTATTTGGAAGCCCATAGAGTGCTATGGTGAAAAAGGGAATACCTTGCGTTCAAAACTGGAAAGAAGCTTTCTGAGAAACTGCTCTGTGTTCTGTTAATTCATCTCACAGTTACATCTTTCCTTCAAGAGGCCTTTCGCTAAGGCTGTTCTTGTGGAATTGGCAAAGGGATATTTGGAAGCCCATAGAGGGCTATGGGGAAAAAGGAAATATCTTCCTTTCAAAAGTGGAAAGATGCTTTGTGAGAAACTGCTCTGTGTTCTGTTAATTCATCTCACAGAGTTACATCTTTCCCTTCAAGAAGCCTTTCGCTAAGGCTGTTCTTGTGGAATTGGCAAAGGGATATTTGGAAGCCCATAGAGGGCTATGGTGAAAAAGGAAATATCTTCCGTTCAAAACTGGAAAGAAGCTTTCTGAGAAACTGCTCTGTGTTCTGTTAATTCATCTCACAGAGTTACATCTTTCCCTTCAAGAAGCCTTTCGCTAAGGCCGTTCTTGTGGAATTAGCAAAGAGATATTTGGAAGCCCCTGGAGGGCTATGGTGAAAAAGGAAATATCTTCCGTTCAAAACTGGAAAGAAGCTTTCTGAGAAACTGCTCTGTGTTCTGTTAATTCATCTCACAGAGTTACAACTTTCCCTTCAAGAAGCCTTTCGCTAAGGCTGTTCTTGTGGAATTGGCAAAGGTTTATTTGGAAGCCCATAGAGTGCTATGGTGAAAAAGGGAATACCTTGCGTTCAAAACTGGAAAGAAGCTTTCTGAGAAACTGCTCTGTGTTCTGTTAATTCATCTCACAGAGTTACATCTTTCCCTTCAAGAAGCCTTTCGGTAAGGCCGTTCTTGTTGAAATGGCAAAGGGATATTTGGAAGCCCATAGAGGGCTAGGGTAAAAAAGGAAATATCTTCCGTTCAAAACTGGAAAGAAGCTTTCTGAGAAACCGCTCTATGTTCTGTTAATTCATCTCACAGAGTTACATCTTTTCCTTCAAGAAGCCTTTCGCTAAGGCTGCTCTTGTGGAATTGGCAACGGGAAATTTGGAAGCCCATAGAGGGCTATGGTGAAAAAGGAAATATCTTCCGTTCAAAACTGGATAGAAGCTTTCTGAGAAACTGCTCTGTTTTCTGTAAATTCATCTCACAGAGTTACATCTTTCCCTTCAAGAAACCTTTCGCTAAGGCTGTTCTTGTGGAATTGGCAAAGGGATATTTGGAAGCCCATAGAGGGCTATGGTGAAAAAGGAAATATCTTCCGTTCAAAACTGGAAAGAAGCTTTCTGAGATACTGCTCTGTGTTCTGTGAATTCATCTCACAGAGTTACATCTTTCTTTCAAGAGGCCTTTCGCTAAGGCTGTTCTTGTGGAATTGGCAAAGGGATATTTGGAAGCCCATAGAGGGCTATGGTGAAAAAGGAAATATCTTCCGTTCAAAACTGGAAAGAAGCTTTCTGAGAAACTGCTTTGTGTACTGTTAATTCATCACACAGAGTTACATCTTTCCCTTCAAGAAGCCTTTCGCTAAGGCTGTTCTTGTGGAATTGGAAAAGGGATATTTGGAAGCCCATAGAGGGCTATGGTGAAAAAGGAAATATCTTCCGTTCAAAACTGGAAAGAAGCTTTATGAAAAACTGCTCTGTGTTGTGTGAATTCATCTCACAGAGTTACATCTTTCCCTTCAAGAAGCCTTTCGCTAAGGCTGTTCTTGTGGAATTGACAAAGGGATATTTGGAAGCCCATAGAGGGCTACGGTGAAAAAGGAAATAACTTCCGTTCAAAACTGGAAAGAAGCTTTCTGAGAAACTGCTCTGTGTTCTGTTAATTCATCTCACAGAGTTACATCATTCCCTTCAAGACGCCTTTCGCTAAGGCTGTTCTTGTGGAATTGGCAAAGGGATATTTGGAAGCCCATAGACGGCTAAGGTGAAAAATGAAATATCTTCCGTTCAAAACTGGAAAGAAGCTTTCTGAGAAACTGCTCTGTGTTCTGTTAATTCAACTCACAGAGATACATCTTTCCCTTCAAGATGCCTTTCGCTAAGGCTGTTCTTGTGGAATTGGCAAAGGGATATTTGGAAGCACATAGAGGCCTATGGTGAAAAAGGAAATATCTTCCGTTCAAAACTGTAAAGAAGCTTTCTGAGAAACTGCTCTGTGTTCTGTTAATTCATCTCACAGAGTTACATCTCTCCCTTCAAGAAGCCTTTCGCTAAGGCTGTTCTTGTGTAATTGGCAAAGGGATATTTGGAAGCCCATAGAGGGCTATGGTGAAAAAGGAAATATCTTCCGTTCAAAACTGTAAAGAAGCTTTCTGAGAAACTGCTCTGTGTTCTGTTAATTCATCTCACAGAGTTACATCTTTCCCTTCAAGAAGTCATTCGCTAAGGCTGTTCTTGTGGAATTGGCAAAGGGATATTTGGAAGCCCATAGAGGGCTATGGTGAAAAAGGGAATATCTTCCCTTCAAAGCTGGAAAGAAGCTTTCTGAGAAACTGCTCTGTGTTCTGATAATTCATCTCACAGAGTTACATCTTTCCCTTCAGGAAGCCTTTCGCTAAGGCTGTTCTTGTGGAATTGGCAAAGGGATATTTGGAAGCCCATAGAGGGCTACGGTGAAAAAGGAAATATCTTCCGTTTAAAACCGGAAAGAAGCTTTCTGAGAAACTGCTCTGTGTTCTGTTAATTCATCTCACAGAGTTTCATCATTCCCTTCAAGAAGCCTTTCGCTAAGGCTGTTCTTGTGGAATTGGCAAAGGGATATTTGGAAGCCCATAGAGGGCTAAGGTGAAAAATGAAATATCTTCCGTTAAAAACTGGAAAGAAGCTTTCTGAGAAACTGCTCTGTGTTCTGTTAATTCATCTCACAGAGTTACATCTTTCCGTTCAAGAAGCCTTTCACTAAGGCTGTTCTTGTGGAATTGGCAAAGGGATATTTGGAAGCCCATAGAGGGCTATGTTGAAAAAGGAAATATCTTCCGTTCAAAACTGGAAAGAAGCTTTCTGAGAAACTGCTCTGTGTTCTGTTAATTCATCTCACAGAGTTACATCTTTCCCTTCAAGAAGCCTTTCGCTAAGGCTGTTCTTGTGGAATTGGCAAAGGGATATTTGGAAGCCCATAGAGGGCTACGGTGAAAAAGGAAATATCTTCCGTTCAAAACTGGAAAGAAGCTTTCTGAGAAACTTCTCTGTGTCCTGTTAATTCATCTCACAGAGTTACAACTTTCCCTTCAAGAAGCCTTTCCCTAAGGCTGTTCTTGTGGAATTGGCAAAGGTTTATTTGGAAGCCCATAGAGTGCTATGGTGAAAAAGGGAATACCTTGCGTTCAAAACTGGAAAGAAGCTTTCTGAGAAACTGCTCTGTGTTCTGTTAATTCATCTCACAGAGTTACATCTTTCCCTTCAAGAAGCCTTTCGCTAAGTCTGTTCTTGTGGAATTGGCAAAGGGATATTTGGAAGCCCATAGAGGACTATGGTGAAAAAGGAAATATCTTCTGTTCAAAACTGGAAAGAAGCTTTCTGAGAAACTGCTCTGTGTTCTGTTAATTCACCTCACAGAGTTACATCTTTCCCTTGAAGAAGCCGATCGCTAAGGCCGTTCTTGTGGAATTGGCAAAGGGATATTTGGAAGCCCATAGAGGGCTATGGTGAAAAAGGAAATATCTTCCGTTCAAAACTGGAAAGAAGCTTTCTGAGAAACTGCTCTGTGTTCTCTTAATTCATCTCACAGAGTTACATCTTTCCCTTCAAGAAGCCTTTCGCTAAAGCTGTTCTTGTGGAATTGGCAAAGGGATATTTGGAAGCCCATACACGGCTAAGGTGAAAAATGAAATATCTTCCGGTCAAAACTGGAAAGAAGCTTTCTGAGAAACTGCTCTGTGTTCTGTTAATTCATCTCACAGAGTTACATCTTTCCCTTCAAGAAGCCTTTCGCTAAGGCTGTTCTTGTGGAATTGGCAAAGCGATATTTGGAAGCCCATAGAGGGCTATGGTGAAAAAGGAAATATCTTCCGTTCAAAACTCAAAAGAAGCTTTCTGAGAAACTGCTCTGTGTTCCGTTAATTCATCTCACAGAGTTACATCTTTCCCTTCAAGAAGCCTTTCGCTAAGGCTGTTCTTGTGGAATTGGCAAAGGGATATTTGGAATCCCATAGAGGGCTATGGCGAAAAAGGAAATATCTTCCGTTCAAAACTGGAATGAAGCTTTCTGAGAAACTGCTCTGTGTTCTGTTAATTCATCTCAGAGAGTTACATCTTTCCGTTCAAGCAGCCTTTCGCTAAGGCTGTTCTTGAGGAATCGGCAAAGGGGTATTTGGAAGCCCATAGAGGGCTATGATGAAAAAGGAAATATCTTCCGTTGAAAACTGGAAAGAAGCTTTCTGAGAAACTGCTCTGTGTTCTGTTAATTCATCTCCCAGAGTTACATCTTTCCCTTCAAGAAGCCTTTCGCTAAGGCTGTTCTTGTGGAATTGGCAAAGGGATATTTGGAAGCCCATAGAGGGCTATGGTGAAAAAGGAAATATCTTCCGTTCAAAACTGGAAAGAAGCTTTCTGAGAAACTTCTCTGTGTCATGTTAATTCATCTCACAGAGTTACATCTTTCCCTTCAAGAAGCCTTTCGCTAAGGCTGTTCTTGTGGTATTGGCAAAGGGATATCTGGAAGCACATAGAGGGCTATGGTGAAAAAGGAAATATCTTCCGTTCAAAACTGGAAAGAAGCTTTCTGAGTAACTGCTCTGTGTTCTGTTAATTCATCACACAGAGTTACATCTTTCCTTCAAGAGGCCTTTCGCTAAGGCTGTTCTTGTGGAATTGGCAAAGGGATATTTGGAAGCCCATGGAGGGCTATGGTGAAAAAGGAAATATCTTCCCTTCAAAAGTGGAAAGATGCTTTGTGAGAAACTGCTCTGTGTTCTGTTAATTCATCTCACAGAGTCATCTTTCCCTTCAAGAAGCCTTTCGCTAAGGCTGTTCTTGTGGAATTGGCAAAGGGATATTTGGAAGCCCATAGAGGGCTATGGTGAAAAAGAAAATATCTTCCGTTCAAAACTGGAAAGAAACTTTCTGAGAAACTGCTCTGTGTTCTGTTAATTCATCTCACAGAGTTACATCTTTCCCTTCAAGAAGCCTTTCGCTAAGGCCGTTCTTGTGGAATTGGCAAAGGGATATTTGGAAGCCCATAGAGGGCTATGGTGAAAAAGGAAATATCTTCCGTTCAAAACTGGAAAGAAGCTTTCTGAGAAACTGCTCTGTGTTCTGTTAATTCATCTCACAGAGTTACAACTTTCCCTTCAAGAAGCCTTTCGCTAAGGCTGTTCTTGTGGAATTGGCAAAGGTTTATTTGGAAGCCCAAAGAGTGCTATGGTGAAAAAGGGAATACCTTGCGTTCAAAACTGGAAAGAAGCTTTCTGAGAAACTGCTCTGTGTTCTGTTAATTCATCTCACAGAGTTACATCTTTCCCTTCAAGAAGCCTTTCGCTAAGGCTGTTCTTGTGGAATTGGCAAAGGGATATTTGGAAGCCCACAGAGGACTATGGTGAAAAAGGAAATATCTTCCGTTCAAAACTGGAAAGAAGCTTTCTGAGAAACTGCTCTGTGTTCTGTTAATTCATCTCACAGAGTTACATCTTTCCCTTGAAGAAGCCGTTCGCTAAGGCCGTTCTTGTGTAATTGGCAAAGGGATATTTGGAAGCCCTTAGAGGGCTATGGTGAAAAAGGAAATATCTTCCGTTCAAAACTGGAAAGAAGCTTTCTGAGAAACTGCTCTGTGTTCTGTTAATTCATCTCACAGAGTTACATCTTTCCCTTCAAGAAGCCTTTCGCTAAGGCTGTTCTTGTGGAATTGGCAAAGCGATATTTGGAAGCCTTTAGAGGGCTATGGTGAAAAAGGAAATATCTTCCGTTCCAAACTCAAAAGAAGCTTTCTGAGAAGCTGCTCTGTGTTCCGTTAATTCATCTCACAGAGTTACATCTTTCCCTTCAAGAAGCCTTTCGCTAAGGCTGTTCTTGTGGAATTGGCAAAGGGATATTTGGAATCCCACAGAGGGCTATGGTGAAAAAGGAAATATCTTCCGTTCAAAACTGGAATGAAGCTTTCTGAGAAACTGCTCTGTGTTCTGTTAATTCATCTCAAAGAGTTACATCTTTCCGTTCAAGAAGCCTTTCGCTAAGGCTGTTCTTGTGGAATCGGCAAAGGGTTATTTGGAAGCCCATAGAGGGCTATGGTGAAAAAGGAAATATCTTCCGTTCAAAACTGGAAAGAAGCTTTCTGAGAAACTGCTCTGTGTTCTGTGAATTCATCTCAGAGAGTTACATCTTTCCCTTCAAGAGGCCTTTCGCTAAGGCTGTTCTTGTGGAATTGGCAAAGGGATATTTGGAAGCCCATAGAGGCCTATGGTGAAAAAGGGAATATCTTCCCTTCAAAGCTGGAAAGAAGCTTTCTGAGAAACTGCTCTGTGTTCTGTTAATTCATCTCACAGAGTTACATCTTTCCCTTCATGAAGCCTTTCGCTAAGGCTGTTCTTGTGAAATTGGCAAAGGGATATTGGGAAGCCCATAGAGGGCTATGGTGAAAAAGGAAATATCTTCCGTTCAAAACTGGAAAGAAGCTTTCTGAGAAACTGCTCTGTGTTCTGTTAATTCATCCCACATAGTTATATCTTTCCCTTGAAGAAGCCTTTCGCTAAGGCTGTTCTTGTGGATTTGGCAAAGGGATATTTGGAAGCCCATAGAGGGCTACGGTGAAAAAGGAAATATCTTCCTTTCAAAACTGGAAAGAAGCTTTCTGAGAAGCTGCTCTGTGTTCTGTTAATTCATCTCACAGAGTTACATCTTTTCCTTCAAGAAGCCTTTCGCTAAGGCTGTTCTTGTGGAATTGGCAAAGGGATATTTGGAAGCCCATAGAGGGCTATGGTGAAAAAAGAAATATCTTCCGTACAAAACTGGAAAGAAGCTTTCTGAGGACCTGCTCTGTGTTCTGTTTATTCATCTCACAGAGTTACATCTTTCCTTCAAGAGGCCTTTCCCTAAGGCTGTCTTGTGGAATTGGCAAAGGGATATTTGGAAGCCCATAGAGGGCGAAGGTGAAAAATGAAATATCTTCCGTTCAAAACTGGAAAGAAGCTTTCTGAGAAACTGCTCTGTGTTCTGTTAATTCATCTCACAGAGTTACGTCTTTCCCTTCAAGAAGCCTTTCGCTAAGGCTGTTCTTGTGGAATTGGCAAATTGATATTTAGAAGCCCATAGACGGCTATGGTGAAAAAGGAAATATCTTCCGTTCAAAACTGTAAAGAAGCTTTCTGAGAAACTGCTCTGTGTTCTTTTAATTCATCTCACAGAGTTACATCTTTCCCTTCAAGAAGCCTTTCGCTAAGGCTGTTCTTGGGGAATTGGCAAAGGGATATTTGGAAGCCCACAGAGGGCTATGGTGAACAAGGAAATATCTTCCGTTCAAAACTGGAAAGAAGCTTTCTGAGAAACTGCTCTGTGTTCTGTTAATTCATCTCACAGAGTTACATCTTTCCGTTCAACAAGCCTTTCGCTAATGCTGTTCTTGTGGAATTGGCAAAGGGATATTTGGAAGCCCATAGAGGGCTATGGTGAAAAAGGAAATATCTTCCGTTCAAAACTGGAAAGAAGCTTTCTGAGAAACTGCTCTGTGTACTGTTAATTCATCTCACAGAGTTACATCTTTTCCTTCAGAAAGCCTTTCGCTAAGGCTGTTCTTGTGGAATTGGCAAAGGGATATTTGGAAGCCCATAGAGGGCTATGGTGAAAAAGGAAATATCTTCCGTTCAAAACTGGAAAGAAGCTTTCTGAGAAACTGCTCTGTGTTGTGTGAATTCATCTCACAGAGTTACATCTTTCCCTTCAAGAAGCCTTACGCTAAGGCTGTTCTTGTGGAATTGGCAAAGGGATATTTGGAAGCCCATAGAGGGCTACGGTGAAAAAGGAAATATCTTCCGTTCAAAACTGGAAAGAAGCTTTCTGAGAAACTGCTCTGTGTTCTGTTAATTCATCTCACAGAGTTACATCTTTCCCTTCAAGAAACCTTTCGCTAAGGCTGTTCTTGTGGAATTGGCAAAGCGATATTTGGAAGCCCATAGAGGGCTATGGTGAAAAAGGAAATATCTTCCGTTCCAAACTCAAAAGAAGCTTTCTGAGAAACTGCTCTGTGTTCCGTAAATTCATCTCACAGAGTTACATCTTTCCCTTCAAGAAGCCTTTCGCTAAGGCTGTTCTTGTGGAATTGGCAAAGGGATATTTGGAATCCCATAGAGGGCTATGGTGAAAAAGGAAATATCTTCCGTTCAAAACTGGAATGAAGCTTTCTGAGAAACTGCTCTGTGTTCTGTTAATTCATCTCACAGAGTTACATCTTTCCGTTCAAGAAGCCTTTCGCTAAGGCTGTTCTTGTGGAATCGGCAAAGGGTTATTTGGAAGCCCATAGAGGGCTATGGTGAAAAAGGAAATATCTTCCGTTCAAAACTGGAAAGAAGCTTTCTGAGAAACTGCTCTGTGTTCTGTGAATTCATCTCAGAGAGTTACATCTTTCCCTTCAAGAGGCCTTTCGCTAAGGCTGTTCTTGTGGAATTGGCAAAGGGATATTTGGAAGCCCATAGAGGACTATGGTGAAAAAGGGAATATCTTCCCTTCAAAGCTGGAAAGAAGCTTTCTGAGAAACTGCTCTGTGTTCTGTTAATTCATCTCACAGAGTTACATCTTTCCCTTCATGAAGCCTTTCACTAAGGCTGTTCTTGAGAAATTGGCAAAGGGATATTTGGAAGCCCATAGAGGGCTATGGTGAAAAAGGAAATATCTTCCGTTCAAAACTGGAAAGAAGCTTTCTGAGAAACTGCTCTGTGTTCTGTTTATTCATCTCACAGAGTTACATCTTTCCTTCAAGAGGCCTTTCCCTATGGCTGTTCTTGTGGAATTGGCAAAGGGATATTTGGAAGCCCATAGAGGGCTATGGTGAAAAATGAAATATCTTCCGTTCAAAACTGGAAAGAAGCTTTCTGAGAAACTGCTCTGTGTTCTGTTAATTCATCTCCCTGATTTACGTCTTTCCCTTCAAGAAGCCTTTCGCTAAGGCTGTTCTTGTGGAATTGGCAAAGGGATATTTAGAAGCCCATAGACGGCTATGGTGAAAAAGGAAATATCTTCCGTTCAAAACTGTAAAGAAGCTTTCTGAGAAACTGCTCTGTGTTCTTTTAATTCATCTCACAGAGTTACATCTTTCCCTTCAAGAAGCCTTTCGCTAAGGCCGTTCTTGTGGAAATGGCAAAGGGATATTTGGAAGCCCACAGAGGGCTATGGTGAACAAGGAAATATCTTCCGTTCAAAACTGGAAAGAAGCTTTCTGAGAAACTGCTCTGTGTTCTGTTAATTCACCTCACAGAGTTACATCTTTCCCTTCAAGAAGCCTTTCGCTAAGGCCGTTCTTGTGGAATTGGCAAAGGGATATTTGGAAGCCCACAGAGGGCTATGGTGAACAAGGAAATATCTTCCGTTCAAAACTGGAAAGAAGCTTTCTGAGAAACTGCTCTGTGTTCTGTTAATTCATCTCACAGAGTTACATCTTCACCTTCAAGAAGCCTTTCGCTAAGGCCGTTCTTGTGGAATTGGCAAAGGGATATTTGGAAGCCCATAGAGGGCTATGGTGAAAAAGGAAATATCTTCCGTTCAAAACTGGAAAGAAGCTTTCTGAGAAACTGCTCTGTGTTCTGTTAATTCATCTCCCAGATTTACGTCTTTCCCTTCAAGAAGCCTTTCGCTAAGGCTGTTCTTGTGGAATTGGCAAAGGGATATTTGGAAGCCCATAGAGGGCTATGGTGAACAAGGAAATATCTTCCGTTCAAAACTGGAAAGAAGCTTTCTGAGAAACTGCTCTGTGTTCTGTTAATTCATCTCACAGAGTTACATCTTTCCCTTCAAGAAGCCTTTCGCTAAGGCTGTTCTTGTGGAATTGGCAAAGGGATATTTGGAAGCCCATAGAGGGCTATGGTGAAAAAGGAAATATCTTCCGTTCAAAACTGGAAAGAAGCTTTCTGAGAAACTGCTCTGTGTTCTGTTAATTCATCTCACAGAGTTACATCTTTCCCTTGAAGAAGCCGTTCGCTAAGGCCGTTCTTGTGGAATTGGCAAAGGGATATTTGGAAGCCCATAGAGGGCTACGGTGAAAAAGGAAATATCTTCCGTTCAAAACTGGAAAGAAGCTTTCTGAGAAACTGCTCTGTGTTCTGTTAATTCATCTCACAGAGTTACATCTTTCCCTTCAAGAAACCTTTCGCTAAGGCTGTTCTTGTGGAATTGGCAAAGCGATATTTGGAAGCCCATAGAGGGCTATGGTGAAAAAGGAAATATCTTCCGTTCCAAACTCAAAAGAAGCTTTGTGAGAAACTGCTCTGTGTTCCGTAAATTCATCTCACAGAGTTACATCTTTCCCTTCAAGAAGCCTTTCGCTAAGGCTGTTCTTGTGGAATTGGCAAAGGGATATTGGGAATCCCATAGAGGGCTATGGTGAAAAAGGAAATATCTTCCGTTCAAAACTGGAATGAAGCTTTCTGAGAAACTGCTCTGTGTTCTGTTAATTCATCTCACAGAGTTACATCTTTCCGTTCAAGAAGCCTTTCGCTAAGGCTGTTCTTGTGGAATCGGCAAAGGGTTATTTGGAAGCCCATAGAGGGCTATGGTGAAAAAGGAAATATCTTCCGTTCAAAACTGGAAAGAAGCTTTCTGAGAAACTGCTCTGTGTTCTGTGAATTCATCTCAGAGAGTTACATCTTTCCCTTCAAGCGGCCTTTCGCTAAGGCTGTTCTTGTGGAATTGGCAAAGGGATATTTGGAAGCCCATAGAGGCCTATGGTGAAAAAGGGAATATCTTCCCTTCAAAGCTGGAAAGAAGCTTTCTGAGAAACTGCTCTGTGTTCTGTTAATTCATCTCACAGAGTTACATCTTTCCCTTCATGAAGCCTTTCACTAAGGCTGTTCTTGAGAAATTGGCAAAGGGATATTTGGAAGCCCATAGAGGGCTATGGTGAAAAAGGAAATATCTTCCGTTCAAAACTGGAAAGAAGCTTTCTGAGAAACTGCTCTGTGTTCTGTTTATTCATCTCACAGAGTTACATCTTTCCTTCAAGAGGCCTTTCCCTAAGGCTGTTCTTGTGGAATTGGCAAAGGGATATTTGGAAGCCCATAGAGGGCGAAGGTGAAAAATGAAATATCTTCCGTTCAAAACTGGAAAGAAGCTTTCTGAGAAACTGCTCTGTGTTCTGTTAATTCATCTCCCAGATTTACGTCTTTCCCTTCAAGAAGCCTTTCGCTAAGGCTGTTCTTGTGGAATTGGCAAAGGGATATTTAGAAGCCCATAGACGGCTATGGTGAAAAAGGAAATATCTTCCGTTCAAAACTGTAAAGAAGCTTTCTGAGAAACTGCTCTGTGTTCTTTTAATTCATCTCACAGAGTTACATCTTTCCCTTCAAGAAGCCTTTCGCTAAGGCCGTTCTTGTGGAATTGGCAAAGGGATATTTGGAAGCCCACAGAGGGCTATGGTGAACAAGGAAATATCTTCCGTTCAAAACTGGAAAGAAGCTTTCTGAGAAACTGCTCTGTGTTCTGTTAATTCATCTCACAGAGTTACATCTTTCCCTTCAAGAAGCCTTTCGCTAAGGCCGTTCTTGTGGAATTGGCAAAGGGATATTTGGAAGCCCACAGAGGGCTATGGTGAACAAGGAAATATCTTCCGTTCAAAACTGGAAAGAAGCTTTCTGAGAAACTGCTCTGTGTTCTGTTAATTCATCTCACAGAGTTACATCTTTCCCTTCAAGAAGCCTTTCGCTAAGGCCGTTCTTGTGGAATTGGCAAAGGGATATTTGGAAGCCCATAGAGGGCTATGGTGAAAAAGGAAATATCTTCCGTTCAAAACTGGAAAGAAGCTTTCTGAGAAACTGCTCTGTGTTCTGTTAATTCATCTCCCAGATTTACGTCTTTCCCTTCAAGAAGCCTTTCGCTAAGGCTGTTCTTGTGGAATTGGCAAAGGGATATTTGGAAGCCCATAGAGGGCTATGGTGAACAAGGAAATATCTTCCGTTCAAAACTGGAAAGAAGCTTTCTGAGAAACTGCTCTGTGTTCTGTTAATTCATCTCACAGAGTTACATCTTTCCCTTCAAGAAGCCTTTCGCTAAGGCTGTTCTTGTGGAATTGGCAAAGGGATATTTGGAAGCCCATAGAGGGCTATGGTGAAAAAGGAAATATCTTCCGTTCAAAACTGGAAAGAAGCTTTCTGAGAAACTGCTCTGTGTTCTGTTAATTCATCTCACAGAGTTACATCTTTCCCTTGAAGAAGCCGTTCGCTAAGGCCGTTCTTGTGGAATTGGCAAAGGGATATTTGGAAGCCCATAGAGGGCTATGGTGAAAAAGGAAATATCTTCCGTTCAAAACTGGAAAGAAGCTTTCTGAGAAACTGCTCTGTGTTCTGTTAATTCATCTCACAGAGTTACATCTTTCCCTTCAAGAAACCTTTCGCTAAGGCTGTTCTTGTGGAATTGGCAAAGCGATATTTGGAAGCCCATAGAGGGCTATGGTGAAAAAGGAAATATCTTCCGTTCCAAACTCAAAAGAAGCTTTCTGAGAAACTGCTCTGTGTTCCGTAAATTCATCTCACAGAGTTACATCTTTCCCTTCAAGAAGCCTTTCGCTAAGGCTGTTCTTGTGGAATTGGCAAAGGGATATTGGGAATCCCATAGAGGGCTATGGTGAACAAGGAAATATCTTCCGTTCAAAACTGGAATGAAGCTTTCTGAGAAACTGCTCTGTGTTCTGTTAATTCATCTCACAGAGTTACATCTTTCCGTTCAAGAAGCCTTTCGCTAAGGCTGTTCTTGTGGAATCGGCAAAGGGTTATTTGGAAGCCCATAGAGGCCTATGGTGAAAAAGGGAATATTCTCCCTTCAAAGCTGGAAAGAAGCTTTCTGAGAAACTGCTCTGTGTTCTGTTAATTCATCTCACAGAGTTACATCTTTCCCTTCATGAAGCCTTTCACTAAGGCTGTTCTTGAGAAATTGGCAAAGGGATATTGGGAAGCCCTTAGAGGGCTATGGTGAAAAAGGAAATATCTTCCGTTCAAAACTGGAAAGAAACTTTCTGAGAAACTGCTCTGTGTTCTGTTAATTCATCCCACATAGTTATATCTTTCCCTTGAAGAAGCCTTTCGCTAAGGCTGTTCTTGTGGATTTGGCAAAGGGATATTTGGAAGCCCATAGAGGGCTATGGTGAAAAAGGAAATATCTTCCGTTCAAAACTGGAAAGAAGCTTTCTGAGAAACTGCTCTGTGTTCTGTTAATTCATCTCACAGAGTTACATCTTTTCCTTCAAGAAGCCTTTCGCTAAGGCTGTTCTTGTGGAATTGGCAAAGGGATATTTGGAAGCCCATAGAGGGCTATGGTGAAAAAGGAAATATCTTCCGTTCAAAACTGGAAAGAAGCTTTCTGAGAACCTGCTCTGTGTTCTGTTTATTCATCTCACAGAGTTACATCTTTCCTTCAAGAGGCCTTTCCCTAAGGCTGTTCTTGTGGAATTGGCAAAGGGATATTTGGAAGCCCATAGAGGGCGAAGGTGAAAAATGAAATATCTTCCGTTCAAAACTGGAAAGAAGCTTTCTGAGAAACTGCTCTGTGTTCTGTTAATTCATCTCCAAGATTTACGTCTTTCCCTTCAAGAAGCCTTTCGCTAAGGCTGTTCTTGTGGAATTGGCAAAGGGATATTTAGAAGCCCATAGACGGCTATGGTGAAAAAGGAAATATCTTCCGTTCAAAACTGTAAAGAAGCTTTCTGAGAAACTGCTCTGTGTTCTGTGAATTCATCTCACAGAGTTACATCTTTCCCTTCAAGAAGCCTTTCGTTAAGGCTGTTCTTGTGGAATTGGCAAAGGGATATTTGGAAGCCCACAGAGGGCTATGGTGAACAAGGAAATATCTTCCGTTCAAAACTGGAAAGAAGCTTTCTGAGAAACTGCTCTGTGTTCTGTTAATTCATCTCACAGAGTTACATCTTTCCCTTCAAGAAGCCTTTCGCTAAGGCTGTTCTTGTGGAATTGGCAAAAGGATATTTGGAAGCCCATAGAGGGCTATGGTGAAAAAGGAAATATCTTCCGTTCAAAACTGGAAAGAAGCTTTCTGAGAAACTGCTCTGTGTTCTGTTAATTCATCTCACAGAGTTACATCTTTCCGTTCAAGAAGCCTTTCGCTAAGGCTGTTCTTGTGGAATTGGCAAAGGGATATTTGGAAGCCCATAGAGGGCTATGGTGAAAAAGGAAATATCTTCCGTTCAAAACTGGAAAGAAGCTTTCTGAGAAACTGCTCTGTGTACTGTTAATTCATCTCACAGAGTTACATCTTTTCCTTCAAGAAGCCTTTCGCTAAGGCTGTTCTTGTGGAATTGGCAAAGGGATATTTGGAAGCCCATAGAGGGCTATGGTGAAAAAGGAAATATCTTCCGTTCAAAACTGGAAAGAAGCTTTCTGAGAAACTGCTCTGTGTTGTGTGAATTCATCTCACAGAGTTACATCTTTCCCTTCAAGAAGCCTTTCGCTAAGGCTGTTCTTGTGGAATTGGCAAAGGGATATTTGGAAGCCCATAGAGGGCTACGGTGAAAAAGGAAATATCTTCCGTTCAAAACTGGAAAGAAGCTTTCTGAGAAACTGCTCTGTGTTCTGTTAATTCATCTCAAAGAGTTACATCATTCCCTTCAAGAAGCCTTTCGCTAAGGCTGTTCTTGTGGAATTGGCAAAGGGATATTTGGAAGCCCATAGAGGGTTAGGGTGAAAAAGGAAATATCTTCCGTTCAAAACTGGAAAGAAGCTTTCTGAGAAACTGCTCTGTGTTCTGTGAATTTATCTCACAGAGTTACATCTTTCCCTTCAAGAAGCCTTTCGCTAAGGCTGTTCTTGTGGAATTGGCAAAGGGATATTTGGAAGCCCATAGAGGGCTATGGTGAAAAAGGAAATATCTTCCGTTCAAAACTGGAAAGAAGCTTTCTGAGAAACTGCTCTGTGTTCTGTGAATTCATCTCTCAGACTTACATCTTTCCCTTCAAGAAGCCTTTCGCTAAGGCTGTTCTTGTGGAATTGGCAAAGGGATATTTGGAAGCCCATAGAGGGCTATGGTGAAAAAGGAAATATCTTCCGTTCAAAACTGGAAAGAAGCATTCTGAGAAACTGCTCTGTGTTCTGTTAATTCTTCTCCCAGAGTTACATCTTTCCCTTCAAGAAGCCTTTCGCTAAGGCTGTTCTTGTGGAATTGGCAAAGGGATATTTGGAAGCCCATAGAGGGCTATGGTGAAAAAGGAAATATCTTCCGTTCAAAACTGGAAAGAAGCTTTCTGAGAAATTTCTCTGTGTCCTGTTAATTCATCTCACAGAGTTACATCTTTCCCTTCAAGAAGCCTTTCGCTAAGGCTGTTCTTGTGGTATTGGCAAAGGGATATTTGGAAGCCCATAGAGGGCTATGGTGAAAAAGGAAATATCTTCCGTTCAAAACTGGAAAGAAGCTTTCTGAGAAACTGCTCTGTGTTCTGTTAATTCATCTCACAGAGTTACATCTTTCCTTCAAGAGGCCTTTCGCTAAGGCTGTTCTTGTGGAATTGGCAAAGGGATATTTGGAAGCCCATAGAGGGCTATGGTGAAAAAGGAAATATCTTCCGTTCAAAAGTGGAAAGATGCTTTGTGAGAAACTGCTCTGTGTTCTGTTAATTCATCTCACAGTGTTACATCTTTCCCTTCAAGAAGCCTTTCGCTAAGGCTGTTCTTGTGGAATTGGCAAAGGGATATTTGGAAGCCCATAGAGGCCTATAGTGAAAAAGGAAATATCTTCCGTTCAAAACTGGAAAGAAGCTTTCTGAGAAACTGCTCTGTGTTCTTTTAATTCATCTCACAGAGTTACATCTTTCCCTTCAAGAAGCCTTTCGCTAAGGCTGTTCTTGTGGAATTGGCAAAGGGATATTTGGAAGCCCACAGAGGGCTTTGGTGAACAAGGAAATAACTTCCGTTCAAAACTGGAAAGAAGCTTTCTGAGAAACTGCTCTGTGTTCTGTTAATTCATCTCACAGAGTTACATCTTTCCCTTCAAGAAGCCTTTCGGTAAGGCCGTTCTTGTGGAAATGGCAAAGGGATATTTGGAGGCCCATAGAGGTCTATGGTGAAAAAGGAAATATCTTCCGTTCAAAACTGGAAAGAAGCTTTCTGAGAAACCGCTCTGTTTTCAGTTAATTCATCTCACAGAGTTACATCTTTCCCTTCAAGAAACCTTTGGCTAACCTGTTCTTGTGGAATTGGCAAAGGGATATTTGGAAGCCCATACACGGCTAAGGTGAAAAATGAAATATCTTATGGTCAAAACTGGAAAGAAGCTTTCTGAGAAAATTCTCTGTGTTCTGTTAATTCATCTCACAGAGTTACATCTTTCCCTTCAAGAAGCCTTTCGCTAAGGCTGTTCTTGTGGAATTGGCAAAGCGATATTTGGAAGCCCATAGAGGGCTATGGTGAAAAAGGAAATATCTTCCGTTCAAAACTCAAAAGAAGCTTTCTGAGAAACTGCTCTGTGTTCTGTTAATTCATCTCCCAGAGTTACATCTTTCCCTTCAAGAAGCCTTTCGCTAAGGCTGTTCTTGTGGAATTGGCAAAGGGATATTTGGAAGCCCATAGAGGGCTATGGTGAAAAAGGAAATATCTTCCGTTCAAAATTGGAAAGAAGCTTTCTGAGAAACTTCTCTGTGTCATGTTAATTCATCTCACAGAGTTACATCTTTCCCTTCAAGAAGCCTTTCGCTAAGGCTGTTCTTGTGGTATTGGCAAAGGGATATCTGGAAGCCCATAGAGGGCTATGGTGAAAAAGGAAATATCTTCCGTTCAAAACTGGAAAGAAGCTTTCTGAGAAACTGCTCTGTGTTCTGTTAATTCATCACACAGAGTTACATCTTTCCTTCAAGAGGCCTTTCGCTAAGGCTGTTCTTGTGGAATTGGCAAAGGGATATTTGGAAGCCCATAGAGGGCTATGGTGAAAAAGGAAATATCTTCCCTTCAAAAGTGGAAAGATGCTTTGTGAGAAACTGCTCTGTGTTCTGTTAATTCATCTCACAGAGTCATCTTTCCCTTCAAGAAGCCTTTCGCTAAGGCTGTTCTTGTGGAATTGGCAAAGGGATATTTGGAAGCCCACAGAGGCCTATGGTGAAAAAGAAAATATCTTCCGTTCAAAACTGGAAAGAAGCTTTCTGAGAAACTGCTCTGTGTTCTGTTAATTCATCTCACAGAGTTACATCTTTCCCTTCAAGAAGCCTTTCGCTAAGGCCGTTCTTGTGGAATTGGCAAAGGGATATTTGGAAGCCCATAGAGGGCAATGGTGAAAAAGGAAATATCTTCCGTTCAAAACTGGAAAGAAGCTTTCTGAGAAACTGCTCTGTGTTCTGTTAATTCATCTCACAGAGTTACAACTTTCCCTTCAAGAAGCCTTTCGCTAAGGCTGTTCTTGTGGAATTGGCAAAGGTTTATTTGGAAGCCCAAAGAGTGCTATGGTGAAAAAGGGAATACCTTGGGTTCAAAACTGGAAAGAAGCTTTCTGAGAAACTGCTCTGTGTTCTGTTAATTCATCTCACAGAGTTACATCTTTCCCTTCAAGGAGCCTTTCGCTAAGGCTGTTCTTGTGGAATTTGCAAAGGGATATTTGGAAGCCCACAGAGGACTATGGTGAAAAAGGAAATATCTTCCGTTCAAAACTGGAAAGAAGCTTTCTGAGAAACTGCTCTGTGTTCTGTTAATTCATCTCACAGAGTTACATCTTTCCCTTGAAGAAGCCGTTCGCTAAGGCCGTTCTTGTGGAATTGGCAAAGGGATATTTGGAAGCCCATAGAGGGGTATGGTGAAAAAGGAAATATCTTCCGTTCAAAACTGGAAAGAAGCTTTCTGAGAAACTGCTCTGTGTTCTGTTAATTCATCTCACAGAGTTACATCTTTCCCTTCAAGAAGCCTTTCGCTAAGGCTGTTCTTGTGGAATTGGCAAAGCGATATTTGGAAGCCCATAGAGGGCTATGGTGAAAAAGGAAATATCTTCCGTTCCAAACTCAAAAGAAGCTTTCTGAGAAACTGCTCTGTGTTCCGTTAATTCATCTCACAGAGTTACATCTTTCCCTTCAAGAAGCCTTTCGCTAAGGCTGTTATTGTGGAATTGGCAAAGGGATATTTGGAATCCCATAGAGGGCTATGGTGAAAAAGGAAATATCTTCCGTTCAAAACTGGAATGAAGCTTTCTGAGAAACTGCTCTGTGTTCTGTTAATTCATCTCACAGAGTTACATCTTTCCGTTCAAGAAGCCTTTCGCTAAGGCTGTTCTTGTGGAATCGGCAAAGGGTTATTTGGAAGCCCATAGAGGGCTATGGTGAAAAAGGAAATATCTTCCGTTCAAAACTGGAAAGAAGCTTTCTGAGAAACTGCTCTGTGTTCTGTGAATTCATCTCAGAGAGTTACATCTTTCCCTTCAAGAGGCCTTTCGCTAAGGCTGTTCTTGTGGAATTGGCAAAGGGATATTTGGAAGCCCATAGAGTCCTATGGTGAAAAAGGGAATATCTTCCCTTCAAAGCTGGAAAGAAGCTTTCTGAGAAACTGCTCTGTGTTCTGTTAATTCATCTCACAGAGTTACATCTTTCCCTTCATGAAGCCTTTCGCTAAGGCTGTTCTTGTGAAATTGGCAAAGGGATATTGGGAAGCCCATAGAGGGCTATGGTGAAAAAGGAAATATCTTCCGTTCAAAACTGGAAAGAAGCTTTCTGAGAAACTGCTCTGTGTTCTGTTAATTCATCCCACATAGTTATATCTTTCCCTTGAAGAAGCCTTTCGCTAAGGCTGTTCTTGTGGATTTGGCAAAGGGATATTTGGAAGCCCATAGAGGGCTACGGTGAAAAAGGAAATATCTTCCGTTCAAAACTGGAAAGAAGCTTTCTGAGAAACTGCTCTGTGTTCTGTTAATTCATCTCACAGAGTTACATCTTTCCCTTCAAGAAGCCTTTCGCTAAGGCCGTTCTTGTGGAATTGGCAAAGGGATATTTGGAAGCCCATAGAGGGCAATGGTGAAAAAGGAAATATCTTCCGTTCAAAACTGGAAAGAAGCTTTCTGAGAAACTGCTCTGTGTTCTGTTAATTCATCTCACAGAGTTACATCTTTCCCTTCAAGAAGCCTTTCGCTAAGGCTGTTCTTGTGGAATTGGCAAAGGGATATTTGGAAGCCCATAGAGGGCTATGGTGAAAAAGGAAATATCTTCCGTTCAAAACTGGAAAGAAGCTTTCTGAGAAACTTCTCTGTGTCATGTTAATTCATCTCACAGAGTTACATCTTTCCCTTCAAGAAGCCTTTCGCTAAGGCTGTTCTTGTGGTATTGGCAAAGGGATATCTGGAAGCCCATAGAGGGCTATGGTGAAAAAGGAAATATCTTCCGTTCAAAACTGGAAAGAAGCTTTCTGAGAAACTGCTCTGTGTTCTGTTAATTCATCACACAGAGTTACATCTTTCCTTCAAGAGGCCTTTCGCTAAGGCTGTTCTTGTGGAATTGGCAAAGGGATATTTGGAAGCCCATAGAGGGCTATGGTGAAAAAGGGAATATCTTCCCTTCAAAGCTGGAAAGAAGCTTTCTGAGAAACTGCTCTGTGTTCTGTTAATTCATCTCACAGAGTTACATCTTTCCCTTCATGAAGCCTTTCGCTAAGGCTGTTCTTGTGAAATTGGCAAAGGGATATTGGGAAGCCCATAGAGGGCTATGGTGAAAAAGGAAATATCTTCCGTTAAAAACTGGAAAGAAGCTTTCTGAGAAACTGCTCTGTGTTCTGTTAATTCATCCCACATAGTTATATCTTTCCCTTGAAGAAGCCTTTCGCTAAGGCTGTTCTTGTGGATTTGGCAAAGGGATATTTGGAAGCCCATAGAGGGCTACGGTGAAAAAGGAAATATCTTCCGTTCAAAACTGGAAAGAAGCTTTCTGAGAAACTGCTCTGTGTTCTGTTAATTCATCTCACAGAGTTACATCTTTTCCTTCAAGAAGCCTTTCGCTAAGGCTGTTTTTGTGGAATTGGCAAAGGGATATTTGGAAGCCCATAGAGGGCTATGGTGAAAAAGGAAATATCTTCCGTTCAAAACTGGAAAGAAGCTTTCTGAGAACCTGCTCTGTGTTCTGTTTATTCATCTCACAGAGTTACATCTTTCCTTCAAGAGGCCTTTCCCTAAGGCTGTTCTTGAGGAATTGGCAAAGGGATATTTGGAAGCCCATAGAGGGCGAAGGTGAAAAATGAAATATCTTCCGTTCAAAACTGGAAAGAAGCTTTCTGAGAAACTGCTCCGTGTTCTGTTAATTCATCTCCCAGATTTACGTCTTTCCCTTCAAGAAGCCATTCGCTAAGGCTGTTCTTGTGGAATTGGCAAAGGGATATTTAGAAGCCCATAGACGGCTATGGTGAAAAAGGAAATATCTTCCGTTCAAAACTGTAAAGAAGCTTTCTGAGAAACTGCTCTGTGTTCTTTTAATTCATCTCACAGAGTTACATCTTTCCCTTCAAGAAGCCTTTCGCTAAGGCTGTTCTTGTGGAATTGGCAAAGGGATATTTGGAAGCCCATAGAGGGCTATGGTGAAAAAGGAAATATCTTCCGTTCAAAAGTGGAAAGATGCTTTGTGAGAAACTGCTCTGTGTTCTGTTAATTCATCTCACAGTGTTACATCTTTCCCTTCAAGAAGCCTTTCGCTAAGGCTGTTCTTGTGGAATTGGCAAATGGATATTTGGAAGCCCATAGAGGCCTATAGTGAAAAAGGAAATATCTTCCGTTCAAAACTGGAAAGAAGCTTTCTGAGAAACTGCTCTGTGTTCTTTTAATTCAACTCACAGAGTTACATCTTTCCCTTCAAGAAGCCTTTCGCTAAGGCTGTTCTTGTGGAATTGGCAAAGGGATATTTGGAAGCCCACAGAGGGCTTTGGTGAACAAGGAAATATCTTCCGTTCAAAACTGGAAAGAAGCTTTCTGAGAAACTGCTCTGTGTTCTGTTAATTCATCTCACAGAGTTACATCTTTCCCTTCAAGAAGCCTTTCGGTAAGGCCGTTCTTGTGGAAATGGCAAAGGGATATTTGGAGGCCCATAGAGGGCTATGGTGAAAAAGGAAATATCTTCCGTTCAAAACTGGAAAGAAGCTTTCTGAGAAACTGCTCTGTTTTCTGTTAATTCATCTCAGAGAGTTACATCTTTCCCTTCAAGAAACCTTTGGCTAACCTGTTCTTGTGGAATTGGCAAAGGGATATTTGGAAGCCCATACACGGCTAAGGTGAAAAATGAAATATCTTATGGTCAAAACTGGAAAGAAGCTTTCTGAGAAAATTCTCTGTGTTCTGTTAATTCATCTCACAGAGTTACATCTTTCCCTTCAAGAAACCTTTTGCTAAGGCTGTTCTTGTGGAATTGGCAAAGCGATATTTGGAAGCCCATAGAGGGCTATGGTGAAAAAGGAAATATCTTCCGTTCAAAACTCAAAAGAAGCTTTCTGAGAAACTGCTCTGTGTTCTGTTAATTCATCTCCCAGAGTTACATCTTTCCCTTCAAGAAGCCTTTCGCTAAGGCTGTTCTTGTGGAATTGGCAAAGGGATATTTGGAAGCCCATAGAGGGCTATGGTGAAAAAGGAAATATCTTCCGTTCAAAATTGGAAAGAAGCTTTCTGAGAAACTTCTCTGTGTCATGTTAATTCATCTCACAGAGTTACATCTTTCCCTTCAAGAAGCCTTTCGCTAAGGCTGTTCTTGTGGTATTGGCAAAGGGATATTTGGAAGCCCATAGAGGGCTATGGTGAAAAAGGAAATATCTTCCCTTCAAAAGTGGAAAGATGCTGTGTGAGAAACTGCTCTGTGTTCTGTTAATTCATCTCACAGAGTCATCTTTCCCTTCAAGAAGCCTTTCGCTAAGGCTGTTCTTGTGGAATTGGCAAAGGGATATTTGGAAGCCCATAGAGGCCTATGGTGAAAAAGAAAATATCTTCCGTTCAAAACTGGAAAGAAGCTTTCTGAGAAACTGCTCTGTGTTCTGTTAATTCATCTCACAGAGTTACATCTTTCCCTTCAAGAAGCCTTTCGCTAAGGCCGTTCTTGTGGAATTGGCAAAGGGATATTTGGAAGCCCATAGAGGGCAATGGTGAAAAAGGAAATATCTTCCGTTCAAAACTGGAAAGAAGCTTTCTGAGAAACTGCTCTGTGTTCTGTTAATTCATCTCACAGAGTTACAACTTTCCCTTCAAGAAGCCTTTCGCTAAGGCTGTTCTTGTGGAATTGGCAAAGGTTTATTTGGAAGCCCAAAGAGTGCTATGGTGAAAAAGGGAATACCTTGGGTTCAAAACTGGAAAGAAGCTTTCTGAGAAACTGCTCTGTGTTCTGTTAATTCATCTCACAGAGTTACATCTTTCCCTTCAAGAAGCCTTTCGCTAAGGCTGTTCTTGTGGAATTGGCAAAGGGATATTTGGAAGCCCACAGAGGACTATGGTGAAAAAGGAAATATCTTCCGTTCAAAACTGGAAAGAAGCTTTCTGAGAAACTGCTCTGTGTTCTGTTAATTCATCTCACAGAGTTACATCTTTCCCTTGAAGAAGCCGTTCGCTAAGGCCGTTCTTGTGGAATTGGCAAAGGGATATTTGGAAGCCCATAGAGGGCTATGGTGAAAAAGGAAATATCTTCCGTTCAAAACTGGAAAGAAGCTTTCTGAGAAACTGCTCTGTGTTCTGTTAATTCATCTCACAGAGTTACATCTTTCCTTTCAAGAAGCCTTTCGCTAAGGCTGTTCTTGTGGAATTGGCAAAGCGATATTTGGAAGCCCATAGAGGGCTATGGTGAAAAAGGAAATATCTTCCGTTCCAAACTCAAAAGAAGCTTTCTGAGAAACTGCTCTGTGTTCCGTTAATTCATCTCACAGAGTTACATCTTTCCCTTCAAGAAGCCTTTCGCTAAGGCTGTTATTGTGGAATTGGCAAAGGGATATTTGGAATCCCATAGAGGGCTATGGTGAAAAAGGAAATATCTTCCGTTCAAAACTGGAATGAAGCTTTCTGAGAAACTGCTCTGTGTTCTGTTAATTCATCTCACAGAATTACATCTTTCCGTTCAAGAAGCCTTTCGCTAAGGCTGTTCTTGTGGAATCTTCAAAGGGTTATTTGGAAGCCCATAGAGGGCTATGGTGAAAAAGGAAATATCTTCCGTTCAAAACTGGAAAGAAGCTTTCTGAGAAACTGCTCTGTGTTCTGTGAATTCATCTCAGAGAGTTACATCTTTCCCTTCAAGAGGCCTTTCGCTAAGGCTGTTCTTGTGGAATTGGCAAAGGGATATTTGG
The DNA here is from genome assembly GCF_047675955.1 of Chlorocebus sabaeus. Lineage (NCBI taxonomy): Eukaryota > Metazoa > Chordata > Mammalia > Primates > Cercopithecidae > Chlorocebus > Chlorocebus sabaeus. Next base: position 3,142,152 of record NW_027328036.1, on the reverse strand, counting down.
AAGCCCATAGAGGCCTATGGTGAAAAAGGGAATATCTTCCCTTCAAAGCTGGAAAGAAGCTTTCTGAGAAACTGCTCTGTGTTCTGTTAATTCATCTCACAGAGTTACATCTTTCCCTTCATGAAGCCTTTCGCTAAGACTGTTCTTGTGAAATTGGCAAAGGGATATTCGGAAGCCCATAGAGGGCTATGGTGAAAAAGGAAATATCTTCCGTTCAAAACTGGAAAGAAGCTTTCTGAGAAACTGCTCTGTGTTCTGTTAATTCATCCCACATAGTTATATCTTTCCCTTGAAGAAGCCTTTCGCTAAGGCTGTTCTTGTGGATTTGGCAAAGGGATATTTGGAAGCCCATAGAGGGCTACGGTGAAAAAGGAAATATCTTCCGTTCAAAACTGGAAAGAAGCTTTCTGAGAAACTGCTCTGTGTTCTGTTAATTCATCTCACAGAGTTACATCTTTCCCTTCAAGAAGCCTTTCGCTAAGGCCGTTCTTGTGGAATTGGCAAAGGGATATTTGGAAGCCCATAGAGGGCAATGGTGAAAAAGGAAATAGCTTCCGTTCAAAACTGGAAAGATGCTTTCTGAGAAACTGCTCTGTGTTCTGTTAATTCATCTCACAGAGTTACATCTTTCCCTTCAAGAAGCCTTTCGCTAAGGCTGTTCTTGTGGAATTGGCAAAGGGATATTTGGAAGCCCATAGAGGGCTATGGTGAAAAAGGAAATATCTTCCGTTCAAAACTGGAAAGAAGCTTTCTGAGAAACTTCTCTGTGTCATGTTAATTCATCTCACAGAGTTACATCTTTCCCTTCAAGAAGCCTTTCGCTAAGGCTGTTCTTGTGGTATTGGCAAAGGGATATCTGGAAGCCCATAGAAGGCTATGGTGAAAAAGGAAATATCTTCCGTTCAAAACTGGAAAGAAGGTTTCTGAGAAACTGCTCTGTGTTCTGTTAATTCATCACACAGAGTTACATCTTTCCTTCAAGAGGCCTTTCGCTAAGGCTGTTCTTGTGGAATTGGCAAAGGGATATTTGGAAGCCCATAGAGGGCTATGGTGAAAAAGGGAATATCTTCCCTTCAAAGCTGGAAAGAAGCTTTCTGAGAAACTGCTCTGTGTTCTGTTAATTCATCTCACAGAGTTACATCTTTCCCTTCATGAAGCCTTTCGCTAAGGCTGTTCTTGTGAAATTGGCAAAGGGATATTGGGAAGCCCATAGAGGGCTATGGTGAAAAAGGAAATATCTTCCGTTAAAAACTGGAAAGAAGCTTTCTGAGAAACTGCTCTGTGTTCTGTTAATTCATCCCACATAGTTATATCTTTCCCTTGAAGAAGCCTTTCGCTAAGGCTGTTCTTGTGGATTTGGCAAAGGGATATTTGGAAGCCCATAGAGGGCTACGGTGAAAAAGGAAATATCTTCCGTTCAAAACTGGAAAGAAGCTTTCTGAGAAACTGCTCTGTGTTCTGTTAATTCATCTCACAGAGTTACATCTTTTCCTTCAAGAAGCCTTTCGCTAAGGCTGTTCTTGTGGAATTGGCAAAGGGATATTTGGAAGCCCATAGAGGGCTATGGTGAAAAAGGAAATATCTTCCGTTCAAAACTGGAAAGAAGCTTTCTGAGAACCTGCTCTGTGTTCTGTTTATTCATCTCACAGAGTTACATCTTTCCTTCAAGAGGCCTTTCCCTAAGGCTGTTCTTGAGGAATTGGCAAAGGGATATTTGGAAGCCCATAGAGGGCGAAGGTGAAAAATGAAATATCTTCCGTTCAAAACTGGAAAGAAGCTTTCTGAGAAACTGCTCTGTGTTCTGATAATTCATCTCCCAGATTTACGTCTTTCCCTTCAAGAAGCCATTCGCTAAGGCTGTTCTTGTGGAATTGGCAAAGGGATATTTAGAAGCCCATAGACGGCTATGGTGAAAAAGGAAATATCTTCCGTTCAAAACTCTAAAGAAGCTTTCTGAGAAACTGCTCTGTGTTCTTTTAATTCATCTCACAGAGTTACATCTTTCCCTTCAAGAAGCCTTTCGCTAAGGCTGTTCTTGTGGAATTGGCAAAGGGATATTTGGAAGCCCACAGAGGGCTATGGTGAACAAGGAAATATCTTCCGTTCAAAACTGGAAAGAAGCTTTCTGAGAAACTGCTCTGTGTTCTGTTAACTCATCTCACAGAGTTACATCTTTCCCTTCAAGAAGCCTTTCGCTAAGGCCGTTCTTGTGGAATTGGCAAAGGGATATTTGGAAGCCCATAGAGGGCTATGGTGAACAAGGAAATATCTTCCGTTCAAAACTGGAAAGAAGCTTTCTGAGAAACTGCTCTGTGTTCTGTTAATTCATCCCACATAGTTATATCTTTCCCTTGAAGAAGCCTTTCGCTAAGGCTGTTCTTGTGGATTTGGCAAAGGGATATTTGGAAGCCCATAGAGGGCTATGGTGAAAAAGGAAATATCTTCCGTTCAAAACTGGAAAGAAGCTTTCTGAGAAACTGCTCTGTGTTCTGTTAATTCATCTCACAGAGTTACATCTTTTCCTTCAAGAAGCCTTTCGCTAAGGCTGTTCTTGTGGAATTGGCAAAGGGATATTTGGAAGCCCATAGAGGGCTATGGTGAAAAAGGAAATATCTTCCGTTCAAAACTGGAAAGAAGCTTTCTGAGAACCTGCTCTGTGTTCTGTTTATTCATCTCACAGAGTTACATCTTTCCTTCAAGAGGCCTTTCCCTAAGGCTGTTCTTGTGGAATTGGCAAAGGGATATTTGGAAGCCCATAGAGGGCGAAGGTGAAAAATGAAATATCTTCCGTTCAAAACTGGAAAGAAGCTTTCTGAGAAACTGCTCTGTGTTCTGTTAATTCATCTCCAAGATTTACGTCTTTCCCTTCAAGAAGCCTTTCGCTAAGGCTGTTCTTGTGGAATTGGCAAAGGGATATTTAGAAGCCCATAGACGGCTATGGTGAAAAAGGAAATATCTTCCGTTCAAAACTGTAAAGAAGCTTTCTGAGAAACTGCTCTGTGTTCTGTGAATTCATCTCACAGAGTTACATCTTTCCCTTCAAGAAGCCTTTCGTTAAGGCTGTTCTTGTGGAATTGGCAAAGGGATATTTGGAAGCCCACAGAGGGCTATGGTGAACAAGGAAATATCTTCCGTTCAAAACTGGAAAGAAGCTTTCTGAGAAACTGCTCTGTGTTCTGTTAATTCATCTCACAGAGTTACATCTTTCCCTTCAAGAAGCCTTTCGCTAAGGCTGTTCTTGTGGAATTGGCAAAAGGATATTTGGAAGCCCATAGAGGGCTATGGTGAAAAAGGAAATATCTTCCGTTCAAAACTGGAAAGAAGCTTTCTGAGAAACTGCTCTGTGTTCTGTTAATTCATCTCACAGAGTTACATCTTTCCGTTCAAGAAGCCTTTCGCTAAGGCTGTTCTTGTGGAATTGGCAAAGGGATATTTGGAAGCCCATAGAAGGCTATGGTAAAAAAGGAAATATCTTCCGTTCAAAACTGGAAAGAAACTTTCTGAGAAACTGCTCTGTGTACTGTTAATTCATCTCACAGAGTTACATCTTTTCCTTCAAGAAGCCTTTCGCTAAGGCTGTTCTTGTGGAATTGGCAAAGGGATATTTGGAAGCCCATAGAGGGCTATGGTGAAAAAGGAAATATCTTCCGTTCAAAACTGGAAAGAATCTTTCTGAGAAACTGCTCTGTGTTGTGTGAATTCATCTCACAGAGTTACATCTTTCCCTTCAAGAAGCCTTTCGCTAAGGCTGTTCTTGTGGAATTGGCAAAGGGATATTTGGAAGCCCATAGAGGGCTACGGTGAAAAAGGAAATATCTTCCGTTCAAAACTGGAAAGAAGCTTTCTGAGAAACTGCTCTGTGTTCTGTTAATTCATCTCAAAGAGTTACATCATTCCCTTCAAGAAGCCTTTCGCTAAGGCTGTTCTTGTGGAATTGGCAAAGGGATATTTGGAAGCCCATAGAGGGTTAGGGTGAAAAAGGAAATATCTTCCGTTCAAAACTGGAAAGAAGCTTTCTGAGAAACTGCTCTGTGTTCTGTGAATTTATCTCACAGAGTTACATCTTTCCCTTCAAGAAGCCTTTCGCTAAGGCTGTTCTTGTGGAATTGGCAAAGGGATATTTGGAAGCCCATAGAGGGCTATGGTGAAAAAGGAAATATCTTCCGTTCAAAACTGGAAAGAAGCTTTCTGAGAAACTGCTCTGTGTTCTGTGAATTCATCTCTCAGACTTACATCTTTCCCTTCAAGAAGCCTTTCGCTAAGGCTGTTCTTGTGGAATTGGCAAAGGGATATTTGGAAGCCCATAGAGGGCTATGGTGAAAAAGGAAATATCTTCCGTTCAAAACTGGAAAGAAGCATTCTGAGAAACTGCTCTGTGTTCTGTTAATTCTTCTCCCAGAGTTACATCTTTCCCTTCAAGAAGCCTTTCGCTAAGGCTGTTCTTGTGGAATTGGCAAAGGGATATTTGGAAGCCCATAGAGGGCTATGGTGAAAAAGGAAATATCTTCCGTTCAAAACTGGAAAGAAGCTTTCTGAGAAATTTCTCTGTGTCCTGTTAATTCATCTCACAGAGTTACATCTTTCCCTTCAAGAAGCCTTTCGCTAAGGCTGTTCTTGTGGTATTGGCAAAGGGATATTTGGAAGCCCATAGAGGGCTATGGTGAAAAAGGAAATATCTTCCGTTCAAAACTGGAAAGAAGCTTTCTGAGAAACTGCTCTGTGTTCTGTTAATTCATCTCACAGAGTTACATCTTTCCTTCAAGAGGCCTTTCGCTAAGGCAGTTCTTGTGGAATTGGCAAAGGGATATTTGGAAGCCCATAGAGGGCTATGGTGAAAAAGGAAATATCTTCCGTTCAAAAGTGGAAAGATGCTTTGTGAGAAACTGCTCTGTGTTCTGTTAATTCATCTCACATGTTACATCTTTCCCTTCAAGAAGCCTTTCGCTAAGGCTGTTCTTGTGAAATTGGCAAAGGGATATTGGGAAGCCCATAGAGGGCTATGGTGAAAAAGGAAATATCTTCCGTTAAAAACTGGAAAGAAGCTTTCTGAGAAACTGCTCTGTGTTCTGTTAATTCATCCCACATAGTTATATCTTTCCCTTGAAGAAGCCTTTCGCTAAGGCTGTTCTTGTGGATTTGGCAAAGGGATATTTGGAAGCCCATAGAGGGCTACGGTGAAAAAGGAAATATCTTCCGTTCAAAACTGGAAAGAAGCTTTCTGAGAAACTGCTCTGTGTTCTGTTAATTCATCTCACAGAGTTACATCTTTTCCTTCAAGAAGCCTTTCGCTAAGGCTGTTCTTGTGGAATTGGCAAAGGGATATTTGGAAGCCCATAGAGGGCTATGGTGAAAAAGGAAATATCTTCCGTTCAAAACTGGAAAGAAGCTTTCTGAGAACCTGCTCTGTGTTCTGTTTATTCATCTCACAGAGTTACATCTTTCCTTCAAGAGGCCTTTCCCTAAGGCTGTTCTTGAGGAATTGGCAAAGGGATATTTGGAAGCCCATAGAGGGCGAAGGTGAAAAATGAAATATCTTCCGTTCAAAACTGGAAAGAAGCTTTCTGAGAAACTGCTCTGTGTTCTGTTAATTCATCTCCCAGATTTACGTCTTTCCCTTCAAGAAGCCATTCGCTAAGGCTGTTCTTGTGGAATTGGCAAAGGGATATTTAGAAGCCCATAGACGGCTATGGTGAAAAAGGAAATATCTTCCGTTCAAAACTGTAAAGAAGCTTTCTGAGAAACTGCTCTGTGTTCTTTTAATTCATCTCACAGAGTTACATCTTTCCCTTCAAGAAGCCTTTCGCTAAGGCTGTTCTTGTGGAATTGGCAAAGGGATATTTGGAAGCCCACAGAGGGCTATGGTGAACAAGGAAATATCTTCCGTTCAAAACTGGAAAGAAGCTTTCTGAGAAACTGCTCTGTGTTCTGTTAACTCATCTCACAGAGTTACATCTTTCCCTTCAAGAAGCCTTTCGCTAAGGCCGTTCTTGTGGAATTGGCAAAGGGATATTTGGAAGCCCATAGAGGGCTATGGTGAACAAGGAAATATCTTCCGTTCAAAACTGGAAAGAAGCTTTCTGAGAAACTGCTCTGTGTTCTGTTAATTCATCCCACATAGTTATATCTTTCCCTTGAAGAAGCCTTTCGCTAAGGCTGTTCTTGTGGATTTGGCAAAGGGATATTTGGAAGCCCATAGAGGGCTATGGTGAAAAAGGAAATATCTTCCGTTCAAAACTGGAAAGAAGCTTTCTGAGAAACTGCTCTGTGTTCTGTTAATTCATCTCACAGAGTTACATCTTTTCCTTCAAGAAGCCTTTCGCTAAGGCTGTTCTTGTGGAATTGGCAAAGGGATATTTGGAAGCCCATAGAGGGCTATGGTGAAAAAGGAAATATCTTCCGTTCAAAACTGGAAAGAAGCTTTCTGAGAACCTGCTCTGTGTTCTGTTTATTCATCTCACAGAGTTACATCTTTCCTTCAAGAGGCCTTTCCCTAAGGCTGTTCTTGTGGAATTGGCAAAGGGATATTTGGAAGCCCATAGAGGGCGAAGGTGAAAAATGAAATATCTTCCGTTCAAAACTGGAAAGAAGCTTTCTGAGAAACTGCTCTGTGTTCTGTTAATTCATCTCCAAGATTTACGTCTTTCCCTTCAAGAAGCCTTTCGCTAAGGCTGTTCTTGTGGAATTGGCAAAGGGATATTTAGAAGCCCATAGACGGCTATGGTGAAAAAGGAAATATCTTCCGTTCAAAACTGTAAAGAAGCTTTCTGAGAAACTGCTCTGTGTTCTGTGAATTCATCTCACAGAGTTACATCTTTCCCTTCAAGAAGCCTTTCGTTAAGGCTGTTCTTGTGGAATTGGCAAAGGGATATTTGGAAGCCCACAGAGGGCTATGGTGAACAAGGAAATATCTTCCGTTCAAAACTGGAAAGAAGCTTTCTGAGAAACTGCTCTGTGTTCTGTTAATTCATCTCACAGAGTTACATCTTTCCCTTCAAGAAGCCTTTCGCTAAGGCTGTTCTTGTGGAATTGGCAAAAGGATATTTGGAAGCCCATAGAGGGCTATGGTGAAAAAGGAAATATCTTCCGTTCAAAACTGGAAAGAAGCTTTCTGAGAAACTGCTCTGTGTTCTGTTAATTCATCTCACAGAGTTACATCTTTCCGTTCAAGAAGCCTTTCGCTAAGGCTGTTCTTGTGGAATTGGCAAAGGGATATTTGGAAGCCCATAGAAGGCTATGGTAAAAAAGGAAATATCTTCCGTTCAAAACTGGAAAGAAACTTTCTGAGAAACTGCTCTGTGTACTGTTAATTCATCTCACAGAGTTACATCTTTTCCTTCAAGAAGCCTTTCGCTAAGGCTGTTCTTGTGGAATTGGCAAAGGGATATTTGGAAGCCCATAGAGGGCTATGGTGAAAAAGGAAATATCTTCCGTTCAAAACTGGAAAGAATCTTTCTGAGAAACTGCTCTGTGTTGTGTGAATTCATCTCACAGAGTTACATCTTTCCCTTCAAGAAGCCTTTCGCTAAGGCTGTTCTTGTGGAATTGGCAAAGGGATATTTGGAAGCCCATAGAGGGCTACGGTGAAAAAGGAAATATCTTCCGTTCAAAACTGGAAAGAAGCTTTCTGAGAAACTGCTCTGTGTTCTGTTAATTCATCTCAAAGAGTTACATCATTCCCTTCAAGAAGCCTTTCGCTAAGGCTGTTCTTGTGGAATTGGCAAAGGGATATTTGGAAGCCCATAGAGGGTTAGGGTGAAAAAGGAAATATCTTCCGTTCAAAACTGGAAAGAAGCTTTCTGAGAAACTGCTCTGTGTTCTGTGAATTTATCTCACAGAGTTACATCTTTCCCTTCAAGAAGCCTTTCGCTAAGGCTGTTCTTGTGGAATTGGCAAAGGGATATTTGGAAGCCCATAGAGGGCTATGGTGAAAAAGGAAATATCTTCCGTTCAAAACTGGAAAGAAGCTTTCTGAGAAACTGCTCTGTGTTCTGTGCATTCATCTCTCAGACTTACATCTTTCCCTTCAAGAAGCCTTTCGCTAAGGCTGTTCTTGTGGAATTGGCAAAGGGATATTTGGAAGCCCATAGAGGGCTATGGTGAAAAAGGAAATATCTTCCGTTCAAAACTGGAAAGAAGCATTCTGAGAAACTGCTCTGTGTTCTGTTAATTCTTCTCCCAGAGTTACATCTTTCCCTTCAAGAAGCCTTTCGCTAAGGCTGTTCTTGTGGAATTGGCAAAGGGATATTTGGAAGCCCATAGAGGGCTATGGTGAAAAAGGAAATATCTTCCGTTCAAAACTGGAAAGAAGCTTTCTGAGAAATTTCTCTGTGTCCTGTTAATTCATCTCACAGAGTTACATCTTTCCCTTCAAGAAGCCTTTCGCTAAGGCTGTTCTTGTGGTATTGGCAAAGGGATATTTGGAAGCCCATAGAGGGCTATGGTGAAAAAGGAAATATCTTCCGTTCAAAACTGGAAAGAAGCTTTCTGAGAAACTGCTCTGTGTTCTGTTAATTCATCTCACAGAGTTACATCTTTCCTTCAAGAGGCCTTTCGCTAAGGCAGTTCTTGTGGAATTGGCAAAGGGATATTTGGAAGCCCATAGAGGGCTATGGTGAAAAAGGAAATATCTTCCGTTCAAAAGTGGAAAGATGCTTTGTGAGAAACTGCTCTGTGTTCTGTTAATTCATCTCACATGTTACATCTTTCCCTTCAAGAAGCCTTTCGCTAAGGCTGTTCTTGTGGAATTGGCAAAGGGATATTTGGAAGCCCATAGAGGCCTATAGTGAAAAAGGAAATATCTTCCGTTCAAAACTGGAAAGAAGCTTTCTGAGAAACTGCTCTGTGTTCTTTTAATTCATCTCACAGAGTTACATCTTTCCCTTCAAGAAGCCTTTCGCTAAGGCTGTTCTTGTGGAATTGGCAAAGGGATATTTGGAAGCCCACAGAGGGCTTTGGTGAACAAGGAAATATCTTCCGTTCAAAACTGGAAAGAAGCTTTCTGAGAAACTGCTCTGTGTTCTGTTAATTCATCTCACAGAGTTACATCTTTCCCTTCAAGAAGCCTTTCGGTAAGGCCGTTCTTGTGGAAATGGCAAAGGGATATTTGGAGGCCCATAGAGGTCTATGGTGAAAAAGGAAATATCTTCCGTTCAAAACTGGAAAGAAGCTTTCTGAGAAACCGCTCTGTTTTCTTTTAATTCATCTCACAGAGTTACATCTTTCCCTTCAAGAAACCTTTGGCTAACCTGTTCTTGTGGAATTGGCAAAGGGATATTTGGAAGCCCATACACGGCTAAGGTGAAAAATGAAATATCTTATGGTCAAAACTGGAAAGAAGCTTTCTGAGAAAATTCTCTGTGTTCTGTTAATTCATCTCACAGAGTTACATCTTTCCCTTCAAGAAGCCTTTCGCTAAGGCTGTTCTTGTGGAATTGGCAAAGCGATATTTGGAAGCCCATAGAGGGCTATGGTGAAAAAGGAAATATCTTCCGTTCAAAACTCAAAAGAAGCTTTCTGAGAAACTGCTCTGTGTTCTGTTAATTCATCTCCCAGAGTTACATCTTTCCCTTCAAGAAGCCTTTCGCTAAGGCTGTTCTTGTGGAATTGGCAAAGGGATATTTGGAAGCCCATAGAGGGCTAGGGTGAAAAAGGAAATATCTTCCGTTCAAAATTGGAAAGAAGCTTTCTGAGAAACTTCTCTGTGTCATGTTAATTCATCTCACAGAGTTACATCTTTCCCTTCAAGAAGCCTTTCGCTAAGGCTGTTCTTGTGGTATTGGCAAAGGGATATCTGGAAGCCCATAGAGGGCTATGGTGAAAAAGGAAATATCTTCCGTTCAAAACTGGAAAGAAGCTTTCTGAGAAACTGCTCTGTGTTCTGTTAATTCATCACACAGAGTTACATCTTTCCTTCAAGAGGCCTTTCGCTAAGGCTGTTCTTGTGGAATTGGCAAAGGGATATTTGGAAGCCCATAGAGGGCTATGGTGAAAAAGGAAATATCTTCCCTTCAAAAGTGGAAAGATGCTTTGTGAGAAACTGCTCTGTGTTCTGTTAATTCATCTCACAGAGTCATCTTTCCCTTCAAGAAGCCTTTCGCTAAGGCTGTTCTTGTGGAATTGGCAAAGGGATATTTGGAAGCCCATAGAGGCCTATGGTGAAAAAGAAAATATCTTCCGTTCAAAACTGGAAAGAAGCTTTCTGAGAAACTGCTCTGTGTTCTGTTAATTCATCTCACAGAGTTACATCTTTCCCTTCAAGAAGCCTTTCGCTAAGGCCGTTCTTGTGGAATTGGCAAAGGGATATTTGGAAGCCCATAGAGGGCAATGGTGAAAAAGGAAATATCTTCCGTTCAAAACTGGAAAGAAGCTTTCTGAGAAACTGCTCTGTGTTCTGTTAATTCATCTCACAGAGTTACAACTTTCCCTTCAAGAAGCCTTTCGCTAAGGCTGTTCTTGTGGAATTGGCAAAGGTTTATTTGGAAGCCCAAAGAGTGCTATGGTGAAAAAGGGAATACCTTGGGTTCAAAACTGGAAAGAAGCTTTCTGAGAAACTGCTCTGTGTTCTGTTAATTCATCTCACAGAGTTACATCTTTCCCTTCAAGGAGCCTTTCGCTAAGGCTGTTCTTGTGGAATTTGCAAAGGGATATTTGGAAGCCCACAGAGGACTATGGTGAAAAAGGAAATATCTTCCGTTCAAAACTGGAAAGAAGCTTTCTGAGAAACTGCTCTGTGTTCTGTTAATTCATCTCACAGAGTTACATCTTTCCCTTGAAGAAGCCGTTCGCTAAGGCCGTTCTTGTGGAATTGGCAAAGGGATATTTGGAAGCCCATAGAGGGCTATGGTGAAAAAGGAAATATCTTCCGTTCAAAACTGGAAAGAAGCTTTCTGAGAAACTGCTCTGTGTTCTGTTAATTCATCTCACAGAGTTACATCTTTCCCTTCAAGAAGCCTTTCGCTAAGGCTGTTCTTGTGGAATTGGCAAAGCGATATTTGGAAGCCCATAGAAGGCTATGGTGAAAAAGGAAATATCTTCCGTTCCAAACTCAAAAGAAGCTTTCTGAGAAACTGCTCTGTGTTCCGTTAATTCATCTCACAGAGTTACATCTTTCCCTTCAAGAAGCCTTTCGCTAAGGCTGTTCTTGTGGAAATGGCAAAGCGATATTTGGAAGCCCATAGAGGGCTATGGTGAAAAAGGAAATATCTTCCGTTCCAAACTCAAAAGAAGCTTTCTGAGAAACTGCTCTGTGTTCCGTAAATTCATCTCACAGAGTTACATCTTTCCCTTCAAGAAGCCTTTCGCTAATGCTGTTCTTGTGGAATTGGCAAAGGGATATTTGGAATCCCATAGAGGGCGAAGGTGAAAAATGAAATATCTTCCGTTCAAAACTGGAAAGAAGCTTTCTGAGAAACTGCTCTGTGTTCTTTTAATTCATCTCACAGAGTTACATCTTTCCCTTCAAGAAGCCTTTCGCTAAGGCTGTTCTTGTGGAATTGGCAAAGGGATATTTGGAAGCCCATAGAAGGCTATGGTGAAAAAGGAAATATCTTCCGTTCAAAACTGGAAAGAAGCTTTCTGAGAAACTGCTCTGTGTTCTGTGAATTCATCTCTCAGACTTACATCTTTCCCTTCAAGAAGCCTTTCGCTAAGGCTGTTCTTGTGGAATTGGCAAAGGGATATTTGGAAGCCCATAGAGGGCTATGGTGAAAAAGGAAATATCTTCCGTTCAAAACTGGAAAGAAGCTTTCTGAGAAACTGCTCTGTGTTCTGTTAATTCATCTCACAGAGTTACATCTTTCCCTTCAAGAAACCTTTCGCTAAGGCTGTTCTTGTGGAATTGGCAAAGCGATATTTGGAAGCCCATAGAGGGCTATGGTGAAAAAGGAAATATCTTCCGTTCCAAACTCAAAAGAAGCTTTCTGAGAAACTGCTCTGTGTTCCGTAAATTCATCTCACAGAGTTACATCTTTCCCTTCAAGAAGCCTTTCGCTAAGGCTGTTCTTGTGGAATTGGCAAAGGGATATTTGGAATCCCATAGAGGGCTATGGTGAAAAAGGAAATATCTTCCGTTCAAAACTGGAATGAAGCTTTCTGAGAAACTGCTCTGTGTTCTGTTAATTCATCTCACAGAGTTACATCTTTCCGTTCAAGAAGCCTTTCGCTAAGGCTGTTCTTGTGGAATCGGCAAAGGGTTATTTGGAAGCCCATAGAGGGCTATGGTGAAAAAGGAAATATCTTCCGTTCAAAACTGGAAAGAAGCTTTCTGAGAAACTGCTCTGTGTTCTGTGAATTCATCTCAGAGAGTTACATCTTTCCCTTCAAGAGGCCTTTCGCTAAGGCTGTTCTTGTGGAATTGGCAAAGGGATATTTGGAAGCCCATAGAGGCCTATGGTGAAAAAGGGAATATCTTCCCTTCAAAGCTGGAAAGAAGCTTTCTGAGAAACTGCTCTGTGTTCTGTTAATTCATCTCACAGAGTTACATCTTTCCCTTCATGAAGTCTTTCACTAAGGCTGTTCTTGAGAAATTGGCAAAGGGATATTGGGAAGCCCATAGAGGGCTATGGTGAAAAAGGAAATATCTTCCGTTCAAAACTGGAAAGAAGCTTTCTGAGAAACTGCTCTGTGTTCTGTTAATTCATCCCACATAGTTATATCTTTCCCTTGAAGAAGCCTTTCGCTAAGGCTGTTCTTGTGGATTTGGCAAAGGGATATTTGGAAGCCCATAGAGGGCTATGGTGAAAAAGGAAATATCTTCCGTTCAAAACTGGAAAGAAGCTTTCTGAGAACCTGCTCTGTGTTCTGTTTATTCATCTCACAGAGTTACATCTTTCCTTCAAGAGGCCTTTCCCTAAGGCTGTTCTTGTGGAATTGGCAAACGGGTATTTGGAAGCCCATAGAGGGCGAAGGTGAAAAAGGAAATATCTTCCGTTCAAAACTGGAAAGAAGCTTTCTGAGAAACTGCTCTGTGTTCTGTTAATTCATCTCAAAGAGTTACATCATTCCCTTCAAGAAGCCTTTCGCTAAGGCTGTTCTTGTGGAATTGGCAAAGGGATATTTGGAAGCCCATAGAGGGTTAGGGTGAAAAAGGAAATATCTTCCGTTCAAAACTGGAAAGAAGCTTTCTGAGAAACTGCTCTGTGTTCTGTGAATTTATCTCACAGAGTTATATCTTTCCCTTCAAGAAGCCTTTCGCTAAGGCTGTTCTTGTGGAATTGGCAAAGGGATATTTGGAAGCCCATAGAGGGCTATGGTGAAAAAGGAAATATCTTCCGTTCAAAACTGGAAAGAAGCTTTCTGAGAAACTGCTCTGTGTTCTGTGAATTCATCTCTCAGACTTACATCTTTCCTTTCAAGAAGCCTTTCGCTAAGGCTGTTCTTGTGGAATTGGCAAAGGGATATTTGGAAGCCCATAGAGGGCTATGGTGAAAAAGGAAATATCTTCCGTTCAAAACTGGAAAGAAGCTTTCTGAGAAACTGCACTGTGTTCTGTGAATTCATCTCACAGACTTACATCTTTCCCTTCAAGAAGCCTTTCGCTAAGGCTGTTCTTGTGGAATTGGCAAAGGGATATTTGGAATCCCATAGACGGCTATGGTGAAAAAGGAAATATCTTCCGTTCAAAACTGGAAAGAAGCTTTCTGAGAAACTGCTCTGTGTTCTGTTAATTCATCTCACAGAGTTACATCTTTCCCTTCAAGAAGCATTTCGCTAAGGCTGTTCTTGTGGAATTGGCAAAGGGATATTTGGAAGCCCATAGAGGGCTATGGTGAAAAAGGAAATATCTTCCGTTCAAAACTGGAAAGAAGCTTTCTGAGAAACTGCTCTGTGTTCTGTTAATTCATCTCACAGAGTTACATCTTTCCCTTCAAGAAGCCTTTCGCTAAGGCCGTTCTTGTGGAATTGGCAAAGGGATATTTGGAAGCCCATAGAGGGCTATGGTGAAAAAGGAAGTATCTTCCGTTCAAAACTGGAAAGAAGCTTTCTGAGAAACTGCTCTGTGTTCTGTTAATTCATCTCACAGAGTTACATCTTTCCCTTCAAGAAGCCTTTCGGTAAGGCCGTTCTTGTGGAAATGGCAAAGGGATATTTGGAAGCCAATAGAGGGCTATGGTGAAAAAGGAAATATCTTCCGTTCAAAACTGGAATGAAGCTTTCAGAGAAACTGCTCTGTGTTCTGTTAATTCATCTCCCAGAGTTACATCTTTCCCTTCAAGAAGCCTTTCGCTAAGGCTGTTCTTGTGGAATTGGCAAAGGGATATTTGGAAGCCCATAGAGGGCTATGGTGAAAAAGGAAATATCTTCCGTTCAAACTGGAAAGAAGCTTTCTGAGAAACTTCTCTGTGTCCTGTTAATTCATCACACAGAGTTACATCTTTCCTTCAAGAAGCCTTTCGCTAAGGCTGTTCTTGTTGAATTGGCAAAGGGATATTTGGAAGCCCATAGAGGGCTATGGTGAAAAAGGAAATATCTTCCGTTCAAAACTGGAAAGAAGCTTTCTGAGAAACTTCTCTGTGTCCTGTTAATTGATCTCACAGAGTTACAACTTTCCCTTCAAGAAGCCTTTCCCTAAGGCTGTTCTTGTGGAATTGGCAAAGATTTATTTGGAAGCCCATAGAGTGCTATGGTGAAAAAGGGAATACCTTGCGTTCAAAACTGGAAAGAAGCTTTCTGAGAAACTGCTCTGTGTTCTCTTAATTCATCTCACAGAGTTACATCTTTCCCTTCAAGAAGCCTTTCGCTAAGGCTGTTCTTGTGGAATTGGCAAAGGGATATTTGGAATCCCATAGAGGGCTATGGTGAAAAAGGAAATATCTTCCGTTCAAAACTGGAATGAAGCTTTCTGAGAGACTGCTCTGTGTTCTGTTAATTCATCTCACAGAGTTACATCTTTCCGTTCAAGCAGCCTTTCGCTAAGGCTGTTCTTGAGGAATCGGCAAAGGGGTATTTGGAAGCCCATAGAGGGCTATGATGAAAAAGGAAATATCTTCCGTTCAAAACTGGAAAGAAGCTTTCTGAGAAACTGCTCTGTGTTCTGTTAATTCATCTCACAGAGTTACATCTTTCCCTTCAAGAAGCCTTTCGCTAAGGCCGTTCTTGTGGAATTGGCAAAGGGATATTTGGAAGCCCATAGAGGGCTATGGTGAAAAAGGAAATATCTTCCGTTGAAAACTGGAAAGAAGCTTTCTGATAAACTGCTCTGTGTTCTGTTAATTCATCTCCCAGAGTTACATCTTTCCCTTCAAGAAGCCTTTCGCTAAGGCTGTTCTTGTGGAATTGGCAAAGGGATATTTGGAAGCCCATAGAGGGCTATGGTGAAAAAGGAAATATCTTCCGTTCAAAATTGGAAAGAAGCTTTCTGAGAAACTTCTCTGTGTCATGTTAATTCATCTCACAGAGTTACATCTTTCCCTTCAAGAAGCCTTTCGCTAAGGCTGTTCTTGTGGTATTGGCAAAGGGATATCTGGAAGCCCATAGAGGGCTATGGTGAAAAAGGAAATATCTTCCGTTCAAAACTGGAAAGAAGCTTTCTGAGAAACTGCTCTGTGTTCTGTTAATTCATCACACAGAGTTACATCTTTCCTTCAAGAGGCCTTTCGCTAAGGCTGTTCTTGTGGAATTGGCAAAGGGATATTTGGAAGCCCATAGAGGGCTATGGTGAAAAAGGAAATATCTTCCCTTCAAAAGTGGAAAGATGCTTTGTGAGAAACTGCTCTGTGTTCTGTTAATTCATCTCACAGAGTCATCTTTCCCTTCAAGAAGCCTTTCGCTAAGGCTGTTCTTGTGGAATTGGCAAAGGGATATTTGGAAGCCCATAGAGGCCTATGGTGAAAAAGAAAATATCTTCCGTTCAAAACTGGAAAGAAGCTTTCTGAGAAACTGCTCCGTGTTCTGTTAATTCATCTCACAGAGTTACATCTTTCCCTTCAGGAAGCCTTTCGCTAAGGCCGTTCTTGTGGAATTGGCAAAGGGATATTTGGAAGCCCATAGAGGGCTATGGTGAAAAAGGAAATATCTTCCGTTCAAAACTGGAAAGAAGCTTTCTGAGAAACTGCTCTGTGTTCTGTTAATTCATCTCACAGAGTTACATCTTTCCCTTCAAGAAGCCTTTCGCTAAGGCTGTTCTTGTGGAATTGGCAAAGGGATATTTGGAAGCCCATAGAGGCCTATGGTGAAAAAGGGAATATCTTCCCTTCAAAGCTGGAAAGAAGCTTTCTGAGAAACTGCTCTGTGTTCTGTTAATTCATCTCACAGAGTTACATCTTTCCCTTCATGAAGCCTTTCGCTAAGGCTGTTCTTGTGAAATTGGCAAAGGGATATTGGGAAGCCCATAGAGGGCTATGGTGAAAAAGGAAGTATCTTCCGTTCAAAACTGGAAAGAAGCTTTCTGAGAAACTGCTCTGTGTTCTGTTAATTCATCCCACATAGTTATATCTTTCCCTTGAAGAAGCCTTTCGCTAAGGCTGTTCTTGTGGATTTGGCAAAGGGATATTTGGAAGCCCATAGAGGGCTACGGTGAAAAAGGAAATAACTTCCGTTCAAAACTGGAAAGAAGCTTTCTGAGAAACTGCTCTGTGTTCTGTTAATTCATCTCACAGAGTTACATCTTTTCCTTCAAGAAGCCTTTCGCTAAGGCTGTTCTTGTGGAATTGGCAAAGGGATATTTGGAAGCCCATAGACGGCTATGGTGAAAAAGGAAATATCTTCCGTTCAAAACTGGAAAGAAGCTTTCTGAGAACCTGCTCTGTGTTCTGTTTATTCATCTCACAGAGTTACATCTTTCCTTCAAGAGGCCTTTCCCTAAGGCTGTTCTTGTGGAATTGGCAAAGGGATATTTGGAAGCCCATAGAGGGCGAAGGTGAAAAATGAAATATCTTCCGTTCAAAACTGGAAAGAAGCTTTCTGAGAAACTGCTCTGTGTTCTGTTAATTCATCTCCCAGATTTACGTCTTTCCCTTCAAGAACCCTTTCGCTAAGGCTGTTCTTGTGGAATTGGCAAAGGGATATTTAGAAGCCCATAGACGGCTATGGTGAAAAAGGAAATATCTTCCGTTCAAAACTGTAAAGAAGCTTTCTGAGAAACTGCTCTGTGTTCTTTTAATTCATCTCACAGAGTTACATCTTTCCCTTCAAGAAGCCTTTCGCTAAGGCTGTTCTTGTGGAATTGGCAAAGGGATATTTGGAAGCCCACAGAGGGCTATGGTGAACAAGGAAATATTTTCCGTTCAAAACTGGAAAGAAGCTTTCTGAGAAACTGCTCTGTGTTCTGTTAATTCATCTCACAGAGTTACATCTTTCCCTTCAAGAAGCCTTTCGCTAAGGCCGTTCTTGTGGAATTGGCAAAGGGATATTTGGAAGCCCATAGAGGGCTATGGTGAAAAAGGAAATATCTTCCGTTCAAAACTGGAAAGAAGCTTTCTGAGAAACTGCTCTGTGTTCTGTTAATTCATCTCACAGAGTTACATCTTTCCCTTCAAGAATCCTTTCGGTAAGGCCGTTCTTGTGGAATTGGCAAAGGGATATTTGGAAGCCCATAGAGGGCTATGGTGAACAATGAAATATCTTCCCTTCAAAACTGGAAAGAAGCTTTCTGAGAAACTGCTCTGTGTTCTGTTAATTCATCTCACAGACTTACATCTTTCCCTTCAAGAAGCCTTTCGCTAAGACTGTTCTTGTGGAATTGGCAAAGGGATATTTGGAAGCCCATAGAGAGCTATGGTGAAAAAGGAAATATC
Organism: Chlorocebus sabaeus; assembly: GCF_047675955.1. NCBI lineage: Eukaryota > Metazoa > Chordata > Mammalia > Primates > Cercopithecidae > Chlorocebus > Chlorocebus sabaeus. The sequence goes on along the minus strand of NW_027328036.1, from coordinate 3,124,420 downwards.
TTCCGTTCAAAACTGGAAAGAAGCTTTCTGAGAAACTGCTCTGTGTTCTGTTAATTCATCTCACAGAGTTACATCTTTCCGTTCAAGAAGCCTTTCGCTAAGGCTGTTCTTGTGGAATTGGCAAAGGGATATTTGGAAGCCCATAGAGGGCTATGGTGAAAAAGGAAATATCTTCCGTTCAAAACTGGAAAGAAGCTTTCTGAGAAACTGCTCTGTGTACTGTTAATTCATCGCACAGAGTTACATCTTTTCCTTCAAGAAGCCTTTCGCTAAGGCTGTTCTTGTGGAATTGGCAAAGGGATATTTGGAAGCCCATAGAGGGCTATGGTGAAAAAGGAAATATCTTCCGTTCAAAACTGGAAAGAAGCTTTCTGAGAATCTGCTCTGTGTTGTGTGAATTCATCTCACAGAGTTACATCTTTCCCTTCAAGAAGCCTTACGCTAAGGCTGTTCTTGTGGAATTGGCAAAGGGATATTTGGAAGCCCATAGAGGGCTACGGTGAACAAGGAAATATCTTCCGTTCAAAACTGGAAAGAAGCTTTCTGAGAAACTGCTCTGTGTTCTGTTAATTCATCTCACAGAGTTACATCTTTCCCTTGAAGAAGCCGTTCGCTAAGGCCGTTCTTGTGGAATTGGCAAAGGGATATTTGGAAGCCCATAGAGGGCTATGGTGAAAAAGGAAATATCTTCCGTTCAAAACTGGAAAGAAGCTTTCTGAGAAACTGCTCTGTGTTCTGTTAATTCATCTCACAGAGTTACATCTTTCCCTTCAAGAAGCCTTTCGCTAAGGCTGTTCTTGTGGAATTGGCAAAGGGATATTTGGAAGCCCTTAGAGGGCTATGGTGAAAAAGGAAATATCTTCCGTTCAAAACTGGAAAGAAGCTTTCTGAGAAACTTCTCTGTGTCATGTTAATTCATCTCACAGATTTACATCTTTCCCTTCAAGAAGCCTTTCGCTAAGGCTGTTCTTGTGGTATTGGCAAAGGGATATCTGGAAGCCCATAGAGGGCTATGGTGAAAAAGGAAATATCTTCCGTTCAAAACTGGAAAGAAGCTTTCTGAGAAACTGCTCTGTGTTCTGTTAATTCATCACACAGAGTTACATCTTTCCTTCAAGAGGCCTTTCGCTAAGGCTGTTCTTGTGGAATTGGCAAAGGGATATTTGGAAGCCCACAGAGGGCTATGGTGAACAAGGAAATATCTTCCGTTCAAAACTGGAAAGAAGCTTTCTGAGAAACTGCTCTGTGTTCTGTTAATTCATCTCACAGAGTTACATCTTTCCCTTCAAGAAGCCTTTCGCTAAGGCTGTTCTTGTGGAATCGGCAAAGGGTTATTTGGAAGCCCATAGAGGGCTATGGTGAAAAAGGAAATATCTTCCGTTCAAAACTGGAAAGAAGCTTTCTGAGAAACTGCTCTGTGTTCTGTGAATTCATCTCAGAGAGTTACATCTTTCCCTTCAAGAGGCCTTTCGCTAAGGCTGTTCTTGTGGAATTGGCAAAGGGATATTTGGAAGCCCATAGAGGCCTATGGTGAAAAAGGGAATATCCTCCCTTCAAAGCTGGAAAGAAGCTTTCTGAGAAACTGCTCTGTGTTCTGTTAATTCATCTCACAGAGTTACATCTTTCCCTTCATGAAGCCTTTCACTAAGGCTGTTCTTGAGAAATTGGCAAAGGGATATTTGGAAGCCCATAGAGGGCTATGGTGAAAAAGGAAATATCTTCCGTTCAAAACTGGAAAGAAGCTTTCTGAGAAACTGCTCTGTGTTCTGTTAATTCATCCCACATAGTTATATCTTTCCCTTGAAGAAGCCTTTCGCTAAGGCTGTTCTTGTGGATTTGGCAAAGGGATATTTGGAAGCCCATAGAGGGCTATGGTGAAAAAGGAAATATCTTCCGTTCAAAACTGGAAAGAAGCTTTCTGAGAAACTGCTCTGTGTTCTGTTAATTCATCTCACAGAGTTACATCTTTTCCTTCAAGAAGCCTTTCGCTAAGGCTGTTCTTGTGGAATTGGCAAAGGGATATTTGGAAGCCCATAGAGGGCTATGGTGAAAAAGGAAATATCTTCCGTTCAAAACTGGAAAGAAGCTTTCTGAGAACCTGCTCTGTGTTCTGTTTATTCATCTCACAGAGTTACATCTTTCCTTCAAGAGGCCTTTCCCTAAGGCTGTTCTTGTGGAATTGGCAAAGGGATATATGGAAGCCCATAGAGGGCGAAGGTGAAAAATGAAATATTTTCCGTTCAAAACTGGAAAGAAGCTTTCTGAGAAACTGCTCTGTGTTCTGTTAATTCATCTCCCAGATTTACGTCTTTCCCTTCAAGAAGCCTTTCGCTAAGGCTGTTCTTGTGGAATTGGCAAAGGGATATTTAGAAGCCCATAGACGGCTATGGTGAAAAAGGAAATATCTTCCGTTCAAAACTGTAAAGAAGCTTTCTGAGAAACTGCTCTGTGTTCTTTTAATTCATCTCACAGAGTTACATCTTTCCCTTCAAGAAGCCTTTCGCTAAGGCTGTTCTTGTGGAATTGGCAAAGGGATATTTGGAAGCCCACAGAGGGCTATGGTGAACAAGGAAATATCTTCCGTTCAAAACTGGAAAGAAGCTTTCTGAGAAACTGCTCTGTGTTCTGTTAATTCATCTCACAGAGTTACATCTTTCCCTTCAAGAAGCCTTTCGCTAAGGCTGTTCTTGTGGAATTGGCAAAGGGATATTTGGAAGCACATAGAGGGCTATGGTGAAAAAGGAAATATCTTCCGTTCAAAACTGGAAAGAAGCTTTCTGAGAAACTGCTCTGTGTTCTGTTAATTCATCTCACAGAGTTACATCTTTCCCTGCAAGAAGCCTTTCGCTAAGGCTGTTCTTGTGGAATTGGCAAAGGGATATTTGGAAGCCCATAGAGGGCTATGGTGAAAAAGGAAATATCTTCCGTTCAAAACTGGAAAGAAGCTTTCTGAGAACCTGCTCTGTGTTCTGTTTATTCATCTCACAGAGTTACATCTTTCCTTCAAGAGGCCTTTCCCTAAGGCTGTTCTTGTGGAATTGGCAAAGGGATATTTGGAAGCCCATAGAGGGCGAAGGTGAAAAATGAAATATCTTCCTTTCAAAACTGGAAAGAAGCTTTCTGAGAAACTGCTCTGTGTTCTGTTAATTCATCTCCCAGATTTACGTCTTTCCCTTCAAGAAGCCTTTCGCTAAGGCTGTTCTTGTGGAATTGGCAAAGGGATATTTAGAAGCCCATAGACGGCTATGGTGAAAAAGGAAATATCTTCCGTTCAAAACTGTAAAGAAGCTTTCTGAGAAACTGCTCTGTGTTCTTTTAATTCATCTCACAGAGTTACATCTTTCCCTTCAAGAAGCCTTTCGCTAAGGCTGTTCTTGTGGAATTGGCAAAGGGATATTTGGAAGCCCACAGAGGGCTATGGTGAACAAGGAAATATTTTCCGTTCAAAACTGGAAAGAAGCTTTCTGAGAAACTGCTCTGTGTTCTGTTAATTCATCTCACAGAGTTACATCTTTCCCTTCAAGAAGCCTTTCGCTAAGGCCGTTCTTGTGGAATTGGCAAAGGGATATTTGGAAGCCCATAGAGGGCTATGGTGAAAAAGGAAATATCTTCCGTTCAAAACTGGAAAGAAGCTTTCTGAGAAACTGCTCTGTGTTCTGTTAATTCATCTCCCAGATTTACGTCTTTCCCTTCAAGAAGCCTTTCGCTAAGGCTGTTCTTGTGGAATTGGCAAAGGGATATTTGGAAGTCCATAGAGGGCTATGGTGAACAAGGAAATATCTTCCGTTCAAAACTGGAAAGAAGCTTTCTGAGAAACTGCTCTGTGTTCTGTTAATTCATCTCACAGAGTTACATCTTTCCCTTCAAGAAGCCTTTCGCTAAGGCTGTTCTTGTGGAATCGGCAAAGGGTTATTTGGAAGCCCATAGAGGGCTATGGTGAAAAAGGAAATATCTTCCGTTCAAAACTGGAAAGAAGCTTTCTGAGAAACTGCTCTGTGTTCTGTGAATTCATCTCAGATAGTTACATCTTTCCCTTCAAGAGGCCTTTCGCTAAGGCTGTTCTTGTGGAATTGGCAAAGGGATATTTGGAAGCCCATAGAGGCCTATGGTGAAAAAGGGAATATCCTCCCTTCAAAGCTGGAAAGAAGCTTTCTGAGAAACTGCTCTGTGTTCTGTTAATTCATCTCACAGAGTTACATCTTTCCCTTCATGAAGCCTTTCACTAAGGCTGTTCTTGAGAAATTGGCAAAGGGATATTTGGAAGCCCATAGAGGGCTATGGTGAAAAAGGAAATATCTTCCGTTCAAAACTGGAAAGAAGCTTTCTGAGAAACTGCTCTGTGTTCTGTTAATTCATCCCACATAGTTATATCTTTCCCTTGAAGAAGCCTTTCGCTAAGGCTGTTCTTGTGGATTTGGCAAAGGGATATTTGGAAGCCCATAGAGGGCTATGGTGAAAAAGGAAATATCTTCCGTTCAAAACTGGAAAGAAGCTTTCTGAGAAACTGCTCTGTGTTCTGTTAATTCATCTCACAGAGTTACATCTTTTCCTTCAAGAAGCCTTTCGCTAAGGCTGTTCTTGTGGAATTGGCAAAGGGATATTTGGAAGCCCATAGAGGGCTATGGTGAAAAAGGAAATATCTTCCGTTCAAAACTGGAAAGAAGCTTTCTGAGAACCTGCTCTGTGTTCTGTTTATTCATCTCACAGAGTTACATCTTTCCTTCAAGAGGCCTTTCCCTAAGGCTGTTCTTGTGGAATTGGCAAAGGGATATATGGAAGCCCATAGAGGGCGAAGGTGAAAAATGAAATATTTTCCGTTCAAAACTGGAAAGAAGCTTTCTGAGAAACTGCTCTGTGTTCTGTTAATTCATCTCCCAGATTTACGTCTTTCCCTTCAAGAAGCCTTTCGCTAAGGCTGTTCTTGTGGAATTGGCAAAGGGATATTTAGAAGCCCATAGACGGCTATGGTGAAAAAGGAAATATCTTCCGTTCAAAACTGTAAAGAAGCTTTCTGAGAAACTGCTCTGTGTTCTTTTAATTCATCTCACAGAGTTACATCTTTCCCTTCAAGAAGCCTTTCGCTAAGGCTGTTCTTGTGGAATTGGCAAAGGGATATTTGGAAGCCCACAGAGGGCTATGGTGAACAAGGAAATATCTTCCGTTCAAAACTGGAAAGAAGCTTTCTGAGAAACTGCTCTGTGTTCTGTTAATTCATCTCACAGAGTTACATCTTTCCCTTCAAGAAGCCTTTCGCTAAGGCTGTTCTTGTGGAATTGGCAAAGGGATATTTGGAAGCACATAGAGGGCTATGGTGAAAAAGGAAATATCTTCCGTTCAAAACTGGAAAGAAGCTTTCTGAGAAACTGCTCTGTGTTCTGTTAATTCATCTCACAGAGTTACATCTTTCCCTGCAAGAAGCCTTTCGCTAAGGCTGTTCTTGTGGAATTGGCAAAGGGATATTTGGAAGCCCATAGAGGGCTATGGTGAAAAAGGAAATATCTTCCGTTCAAAACTGGAAAGAAGCTTTCTGAGAACCTGCTCTGTGTTCTGTTTATTCATCTCACAGAGTTACATCTTTCCTTCAAGAGGCCTTTCCCTAAGGCTGTTCTTGTGGAATTGGCAAAGGGATATTTGGAAGCCCATAGAGGGCGAAGGTGAAAAATGAAATATCTTCCTTTCAAAACTGGAAAGAAGCTTTCTGAGAAACTGCTCTGTGTTCTGTTAATTCATCTCCCAGATTTACGTCTTTCCCTTCAAGAAGCCTTTCGCTAAGGCTGTTCTTGTGGAATTGGCAAAGGGATATTTAGAAGCCCATAGACGGCTATGGTGAAAAAGGAAATATCTTCCGTTCAAAACTGTAAAGAAGCTTTCTGAGAAACTGCTCTGTGTTCTTTTAATTCATCTCACAGAGTTACATCTTTCCCTTCAAGAAGCCTTTCGCTAAGGCTGTTCTTGTGGAATTGGCAAAGGGATATTTGGAAGCCCACAGAGGGCTATGGTGAACAAGGAAATATTTTCCGTTCAAAACTGGAAAGAAGCTTTCTGAGAAACTGCTCTGTGTTCTGTTAATTCATCTCACAGAGTTACATCTTTCCCTTCAAGAAGCCTTTCGCTAAGGCCGTTCTTGTGGAATTGGCAAAGGGATATTTGGAAGCCCATAGAGGGCTATGGTGAAAAAGGAAATATCTTCCGTTCAAAACTGGAAAGAAGCTTTCTGAGAAACTGCTCTGTGTTCTGTTAATTCATCTCCCAGATTTACGTCTTTCCCTTCAAGAAGCCTTTCGCTAAGGCTGTTCTTGTGGAATTGGCAAAGGGATATTTGGAAGTCCATAGAGGGCTATGGTGAACAAGGAAATATCTTCCGTTCAAAACTGGAAAGAAGCTTTCTGAGAAACTGCTCTGTGTTCTGTTAATTCATCTCACAGAGTTACATCTTTCCCTTCAAGAAGCCTTTCGCTAAGGCTGTTCTTGTGGAATCGGCAAAGGGTTATTTGGAAGCCCATAGAGGGCTATGGTGAAAAAGGAAATATCTTCCGTTCAAAACTGGAAAGAAGCTTTCTGAGAAACTGCTCTGTGTTCTGTGAATTCATCTCAGATAGTTACATCTTTCCCTTCAAGAGGCCTTTCGCTAAGGCTGTTCTTGTGGAATTGGCAAAGGGATATTTGGAAGCCCATAGAGGCCTATGGTGAAAAAGGGAATATCCTCCCTTCAAAGCTGGAAAGAAGCTTTCTGAGAAACTGCTCTGTGTTCTGTTAATTCATCTCACAGAGTTACATCTTTCCCTTCATGAAGCCTTTCACTAAGGCTGTTCTTGAGAAATTGGCAAAGGGATATTGGGAAGCCCATAGAGGGCTATGGTAAAAAAGGAAATATCTTCCGTTCAAAACTGGAAAGAAGCTTTCTGAGAAACTGCTCTGTGTTCTGTTAATTCATCCCACATAGTTATATCTTTCCCTTGAAGAAGCCTTTCGCCAAGGCTGTTCTTGTGGATTTGGCAAAGGGATATTTGGAAGCCCATAGAGGGCTATGGTGAAAAAGGAAATATCTTCCGTTCAAAACTGGAAAGAAGCTTTCTGAGAAACTGCTCTGTGTTCTGTTAATTCATCTCACAGAGTTACATCTTTTCCTTCAAGAAGCCTTTCGCTAAGGCTGTTCTTGTGGAATTGGCAAAGAGATATTTGGAAGCCCATAGAGGGCTATGGTGAAAAAGGAAATATCTTCCGTTCAAAACTGGAAAGAAGCTTTCTGAGAACCTGCTCTGTGTTCTGTTTATTCATCTCACAGAGTTACATCTTTCCTTCAAGAGGCCTTTCCCTAAGGCTGTTCTTGTGGAATTGGCAAAGGGATATATGGAAGCCCATAGAGGGCGAAGGTGAAAAATGAAATATTTTCCGTTCAAAACTGGAAAGAAGCTTTCTGAGAAACTGCTCTGTGTTCTGTTAATTCATCTCCCAGATTTACGTCTTTCCCTTCAAGAAGCCTTTCGCTAAGGCTGTTCTTGTGGAATTGGCAAAGGGATATTTAGAAGCCCATAGACGGCTATGGTGAAAAAGGAAATATCTTCCGTTCAAAACTGTAAAGAAGCTTTCTGAGAAACTGCTCTGTGTTCTTTTAATTCATCTCACAGAGTTACATCTTTCCCTTCAAGAAGCCTTTCGCTAAGGCTGTTCTTGTGGAATTGGCAAAGGGATATTTGGAAGCCCACAGAGGGCTATGGTGAACAAGGAAATATCTTCCGTTCAAAACTGGAAAGAAGCTGAGAAACTGCTCTGTGTTCTGTTAATTCATCTCACAGAGTTACATCTTTCCCTTCAAGAAGCCTTTCGCTAAGGCCGTTCTTGTGGAATTGGCAAAGGGATATTTGGAAGCCCATAGAGGGCTATGGTGAACAAGGAAATATCTTCCGTTCAAAACTGGAAAGAAGCTTTCTGAGAAACTGCTCTGTGTTCTGTTAATTCATCTAACAGAGTTACATCTTTCCCTTCAAGAAGCCTTTCGCTAAGGCTGTTCTTGTGGAATTGGCAAAGGGATATTTGGAAGCACATTGAGGGCTATGGTGAAAAAGGAAATATCTTCCGTTCAAAACTGGAAAGAAGCTTTCTGAGAAACTGCTCTGTGTTCTGTTAATTCATCTCACAGAGTTACATCTTTCCCTGCAAGAAGCCTTTCGCTAAGGCTGTTCTTGTGGAATTGGCAAAGGGATATTTGGAAGCCCATAGAAGGCTATGGTGAAAAAGGAAATATCTTCCGTTCAAAACTGGAAAGAAACTTTCTGAGAAACTGCTCTGTGTACTGTTAATTCATCTCACAGAGTTACATCTTTTCCTTAAAGAAGCCTTTCGCTAAGGCTGTTCTTGTGGAATTGGCAAAGGGATATTTGGAAGCCCATAGAGGGCTATGGTGAAAAAGGAAATATCTTCCGTTCAAAACTGGAAAGAAGCTTTCTGAGAAACTGCTCTGTGTTGTGTGAATTCATCTCACAGAGTTACATCTTTCCCTTCAAGAAGCCTTTCGCTAAGGCTGTTCTTGTGGAATTGGCAAAGGGATATTTGGAAGCCCATAGAGGGCTACGGTGAAAAAGGAAATATCTTCCATTCAAAACTGGAAAGAAGCTTTCTGAGAAACTGCTCTGTGTTCTGTTAATTCATCTCAAAGAGTTACATCATTCCCTTCAAGAAGCCTTTCGCTAAGGCTGTTCTTGTGGAATTGGCAAAGGGATATTTGGAAGCCCATAGAGGGTTAGGGTGAAAAAGGAAATATCTTCCGTTCAAAACTGGAAAGAAGCTTTCTGAGAAACTGCTCTGTGTTCTGTTAATTCATCTCACAGAGTTACATCTTTCCCTTCAAGAAGCCTTTCGGTAAGGCCGTTCTTGTGGAAATGGCAAAGGGATATTTGGAGGCCCATAGAGGGCTATGGTGAAAAAGGAAATATCTTCCGTTCAAAACTGGAAAGAAGCTTTCTGAGAAACTGCTCTGTGTTCTGTTAATTCATCTCACAGAGTTACATCTTTTCCTTCAAGAAGCCTTTCGCTAAGGCTGTTCTTGTGGAATTGGCAACGGGATATTTGGAAGCCCATAGAGGGCTATGGTGAAAAAGGAAATATCTTCCGTTCAAAACTGGAAAGAAGCTTTCTGAGAAACTGCTCTGTTTTCTGTTAATTCATCTCACAGAGTTACATCTTTCCCTTCAAGAAACCTTTGGCTAACCTGTTCTTGTGGAAGTGGCAAAGGGATATTTGGAAGCCCATAGAGGGCTATGGAGAAAAAGGAAATATCTTCCGTTCAAAACTGGAAAGAAGCTTTCTGAGAAACTGCACTGTGTTCTGTGAATTCATCTCACAGAGTTACATCTTTCCCTTCAAGAAGCCTTTCGCTAAGGCTGTTCTTGTGGAATTGGCAAAGGGATATTTGGAATCCCATAGACGGCTATGGTGAAAAAGGAAATATCTTCCGTTCAAAACTGTAAAGAAGCTTTCTGAGAAACTGCTCTGTGTTCTGTTAATTCATCTCACAGAGTTACATCTTTCCCTTCAAGAAGCCTTTCGCTAAGGCTGTTCTTGTGGAATTGGCAAAGGGATATTTGGAATCCCATAGAGGGCTATGGTGAAAAAGGAAATATCTTCCGTTCAAAACTGGAATGAAGCGTTCTGAGAAACTGCTCTGTGTTCTGTTAATTCATCTCACAGAGTTACATCTTTCCGTTCAAGCAGCCTTTCGCTAAGGCTGTTCTTGAGGAATCGGCAAAGGGGTATTTGGAAGCCCATAGAGGGCTATGATGAAAAAGGAAATATCTTCCGTTCAAAACTGGAAAGAAGCTTTCTGAGAAACTGCTCTGTGTTCTATTAATTCATCTCACAGAGTTACATCTTTCCCTTCAAGAAGCCTTTCGCTAAGGCCGTTCTTGTGGAATTGGCAAAGGGATATTTGGAAGCCCATAGAGGGCTATGGTGAAAAAGGAAATATCTTCCGTTGAAAACTGGAAAGAAGCTTTCTGAGAAACTGCTCTGTGTTCTGTTAATTCATCTCCCAGAGTTACATCTTTCCCTTCAAGAAGCCTTTCGCTAAGGCTGTTCTTGTGGAATTGGCAAAGGGATATTTGGAAGCCCATAGAGGGCTATGGTGAAAAAGGAAATATCTTCCGTTCAAAATTGGAAAGAAGCTTTCTGAGAAACTTCTCTGTGTCATGTTAATTCATCTCACAGAGTTACATCTTTCCCTTCAAGAAGCGTTTCGCTAAGGCTGTTCTTGTGGTATTGGCAAAGGGATATCTGGAAGCCCATAGAGGGCTATGGTGAAAAAGGAAATATCTTCCGTTCAAAACTGGAAAGAAGCTTTCTGAGAAACTGCTCTGTGTTCTGTTAATTCATCACACAGAGTTACATCTTTCCTTCAAGAGGCCTTTCGCTAAGGCTGTTCTTGTGGAATTGGCAAAGGGATATTTGGAAGCCCATAGAGGGCTATGGTGAAAAAGGAAATATCTTCCCTTCAAAAGTGGAAAGATGCTTTGTGAGAAACTGCTCTGTGTTCTGTTAATTCATCTCACAGAGTCATCTTTCCCTTCAAGAAGCCTTTCGCTAAGGCTGTTCTTGTGGAATTGGCAAAGGGATATTTGGAAGCCCATAGAGGCCTATGGTGAAAAAGAAAATATCTTCCGTTCAAAACTGGAAAGAAGCTTTCTGAGAAACTGCTCTGTGTTCTGTTAATTCATCTCACAGAGTTACATCTTTCCCTTCAGGAAGCCTTTCGCTAAGGCCGTTCTTGTGGAATTGGCAAAGGGATATTTGGAAGCCCATAGAGGGCTATGGTGAAAAAGGAAATATCTTCCGTTCAAAACTGGAAAGAAGCTTTCTGAGAAACTGCTCTGTGTTCTGTTAATTCATCTCACAGAGTTACAACTTTCCCTTCAAGAAGCCTTTCGCTAAGGCTGTTCTTGTGGAATTGGCAAAGGTTTATTTGGAAGCCCAAAGAGTGCTATGGTGAAAAAGGGAATACCTTGCGTTCAAAACTGGAAAGAAGCTTTCTGAGAAACTGCTCTGTGTTTTGTTAATTCATCTCACAGAGTTACATCTTTCCCTTCAAGAAGCCTTTCGCTAAGACTGTTCTTGTGGAATTGGCAAAGGGATATTTGGAAGCCCACAGAGGACTATGGTGAAAAAGGAAATATCTTCCGTTCAAAACTGGAAAGAAGCTTTCTGAGAAACTGCTCTGTGTTCTGTTAATTCATCTCACAGAGTTACATCTTTCCCTTGAAGAAGCCGTTCGCTAAGGCCGTTCTTGTGGAATTGACAAAGGGATATTTGGAAGCCCATAGAGGGCTATGGTGAAAAAGGAAATATCTTCCGTTCAAAACTGGAAAGAAGCTTTCTGAGAAACTGCTCTGTGTTCTGTTAATTCATCTCACAGAGTTACATCTTTCCCTTCAAGAAGCCTTTCGCTAAGGCTGTTCTTGTGGAATTGGCAAAGCGATATTTGGAAGCCCATAGAGGGCTATGGTGAAAAAGGAAATATCTTCCGTTCCAAACTCAAAAGAAGCTTTCTGAGAAACTGCTCTGTGTTCCGTTAATTCATCTCACAGAGTTACATCTTTCCCTTCAAGAAGCCTTTCGCTAAGGCTGTTCTTGTGGAATTGGCAAAGGGATATTTGGAATCCCATAGAGGGCTATGGTGAAAAAGGAAATATCTTCCGTTCAAAACTGGAATGAAGCTTTCTGAGAAACTGCTCTGTGTTCTGTTAATTCATCTCACAGAGTTACATCTTTCCGTTCAAGAAGCCTTTCGCTAAGGCTGTTCTTGTGGAATCGGCAAAGGGTTATTTGGAAGCCCATAGAGGGCTATGGTGAAAAAGGAAATATCTTCCGTTTAAAACTGTAAAGAATCTTTCTGAGAAACTGCTCTGTGTTCTGTGAATTCATCTCAGAGAGTTACATCTTTCCCTTCAAGAGGCCTTTCGCTAAGGCTGTTCTTGTGGAATTGGCAAAGGGATATTTGGAAGCCCATAGAGGCCTATGGTGAAAAAGGGAATATCTTCCCTTCAAAGCTGGAAAGAAGCTTTCTGAGAAACTGCTCTGTGTTCTGTTAATTCATCTCACAGAGTTACATCTTTCCCTTCATGAAGCCTTTCGCTAAGGCTGTTCTTGTGAAATTGGCAAAGGGATATTGGGAAGCCCATAGAGGGCTATGGTGAAAAAGGAAATATCTTCCGTTCAAAACTGGAAAGAAGCTTTCTGAGAAACTGCTCTGTGTTCTGTTAATTCATCCCACATAGTTATATCTTTCCCTTGAAGAAGCCTTTCGCTAAGGCTGTTCTTGTGGATTTGGCAAAGGGATATTTGGAAGCCCATAGAGGGCTACGGTGAAAAAGGAAATATCTTCCGTTCAAAACTGGAAAGAAGCTTTCTGAGAAACTGCTCTGTGTTCTGTTAATTCATCTCACAGAGTTACATCTTTTCCTTCAAGAAGCCTTTCGCTAAGGCTGTTCTTGTGGAATTGGCAAAGGAATATTTGGAAGCCCATAGAGGGCTATGGTGAAAAAGGAAATATCTTCCGTTCAAAACTGGAAAGAAGCTTTCTGAGAACCTGCTCTGTGTTCTGTTTATTCATCTCACAGAGTTACATCTTTCCTTCAAGAGGCCTTTCCCTAAGGCTGTTCTTGTGGAATTGGCAAAGGGATATTTGGAAGCCCATAGAGGGCGAAGGTGAAAAATGAAATATCTTCCGTTCAAAACTGGAAAGAAGCTTTCTGAGAAACTGCTCTGTGTTCTGTTAATTCATCTCCCAGATTTACGTCTTTCCCTTCAAGAAGCCTTTCGCTAAGGCTGTTCTTGTGGAATTGGCAAAGGGATATTTAGAAGCCCATAGACGGCTATGGTGAAAAAGGAAATATCTTCCGTTCAAAACTGTAAGGAAGCTTTCTGAGAAACTGCTCGGTGTTCTTTTAATTCATCTCACAGAGTTACATCTTTCCCTTCAAGAAGCCTTTCGCTAAGGCTGTTCTTGTGGAATTGGCAAAGGGATATTTGGAAGCCCACAGAGGGCTATGGTGAACAAGGAAATATCTTCCGTTCAAAACTGGAAAGAAGCTTTCTGAGAAACTGCTCTGTGTTCTGTTAATTCATCTCACAGAGTTACATCTTTCCCTTCATGAAGCCTTTCGCTAAGGCCGTTCTTGTGGAATTGGCAAAGGGATATTTGGAAGCCCATAGAGGGCTATGGTGAAAAAGGAAATACCTTCCGTTCAAAACTGGAAAGAAGCTTTCTGAGAAACTGCTCTGTGTTCTGTTAATTCATCTCACAGAGTTACATCTTTCCCTTCAAGAATCCTTTCGGTAAGGCCGTTATTGTGGAATTGGCAAAGGGATATTTGGAAGCCCATAGAGGGCTATGGTGAACAAGGAAATATCTTCCGTTCAAAACTGGAAGGAAGCTTTCTGAGAAACTGCTCTGTGTTCTGTTAATTCATCTCACAGAGTTACATCTTTCCCTTCAAGAAGCCTTTCGCTAAGACTGTTCTTGTGGAATTGGCAAAGGGATATTTGGAAGCCCATAGAGAGCTATGGTGAAAAAGGAAATATCTTCCGTTCAAAACTGGAAAGAAGCTTTCTGAGAAACTGCTCTGTGTTCTGTTAATTCATCTCACAGAGTTACATCTTTCCGTTCAAGAAGCCTTTCGCTAAGGCTGTTCTTGTGGAATTGGCAAAGGGATATTTGGAAGCCCATAGAGGGCTATGGTGAAAAAGGAAATATCTTCCGTTCAAAACTGGAAAGAAGCTTTCTGAGAAACTGCTCTGTGTACTGTTAATTCATCTCACAGAGTTACATCTTTCCCTTCAAGAAACCTTTCGCTAAGGCTGTTCTTGTGGAATTGGCAAAGGGATATTTGGAAGCCCATAGAGGGCTATGGTGAAAAAGGAAATATCTTCCGTTCAAAACTGGAAAGAAGCTTTCTGAGAAACTGCTCTGTGTTCTGTGAATTCATCTCACAGAGTTACATCTTTCCCTTCAAGAAGCCTTTCGCTAAGGCTGTTCTTGTGGAATTGGCAAAGGATATTTGGAAGCCCATAGAGGGCTACGGTGAAAAAGGAAATATCTTCCGTTCAAAACTGGAAAGAAGCTTTCTGAGAAACTGCTCTGTGTTCTGTAAATTCATCTCACAGAGTTACATCTTTCCCTTCAAGAAGCCTTTCGCTAAGGCTGTTCTTGTGGAATTGGCAAAGGGATATTTGGAAGCCCATAGAGGACTATGGTGAAAAAGGAAATATCTTCCGTTCAAAACTGGAAAGAAGCTTTCTGAGAAACTGCTCTGTGTTCTGTTAATTCATCTCACAGAGTTACATCTTTCCCTTGAAGAAGCCTATCGCTAAGGCCGTTCTTGTGGAATTGGCAAAGGGATATTTGGAAGTCCATAGAGGGCTATGGTGAAAAAGGAAATATCTTCCGTTCAAAACTGGAAAGAAGCTTTCTGAGAAACTGCTCTGTGTTCTGTTAATTCATCTCACAGAGTTACATCTTTCCCTTCATGAAGCCTTTCGCTAAAGCTGTTCTTGTGGAATTGGCAAAGGGATATTGTGAACCCCATAGAGGGCTATGGTGAAAAAGGAAATATCTTCCGTTCAAAACTGGAAAGAAGCTTTCTGAGAAACTGCTCTGTGTTCTGTTAATTCATCTCACAGAGTTACATCTTTCCCTTGAAGAAGTCTTTCGCTAAGGCTTTTCTTGTGGATTTGGCAAAGGGATATTTGGAAGCCCATAGAGGGCTATGGTGAAAAAGGAAATATCTTCCGTTCAAAACTGGAAAGAAGCTTTCTGAGAAACTGCTCTGTGTTCTGTTAATTCATCTCACAGAGTTACATCTTTTCCTTCAAGAAGCCTTTCGCTAAGGCTGTTCTTGTGGAATTGGCAAAGGGATATTTGGAAGCCCATAGAGGGCTATGGTGAAAAAGGAAATATCTTCCGTTCAAAACTGGAAAGAAGCTTTCTGAGAAACTGCTCTGTGTTCTGTTTATTCATCTCACAGAGTTACATCTTTCCTTCAAGAGGCCTTTCCCTAAGGCTGTTCTTGTGGAATTGGCAAAGGGATATTTGGAAGCCCATAGAGGGCTAAGGTGAAAAATGAAATATCTTCCGTTCAAAACTGGAAAGAAGCTTTCTGAGAAACTGCTCTGTGTTCTGTGAATTCATCTCACAGTGTTACATCTTTCCCTTCAAGAAGCCTTTCGCTAAGGCTGTTCTTGTGGAATTGGCAAAGGGATATTTGGAAGCCCATAGACGGCTATGGTGAAAAAGGAAATATCTTCCGTTCAAAACTGGAAAGAAGCTTTCTGAGAAACTGCTCTGTGTTCTGTTAATTCATCTCACAGAGTTACATCTCTCCCTTCAAGAATCCTTTCGCTAAGGCTGTTCTTGTGGAATTGGCAAAGGGATATTTGGAAGCCCATAGAGGGCTATGGTGAAAAAGGAAATGTATTCCGTTCAAAACTGGAAAGAAGCTTTCTGAGAAACTGCTCTGTGTTCTGTTAATTCATCTCACAGAGTTACATCTTTTCCTTCAAGAAGCCTTTCGCTAAGACTGTTCTTGTGGAATTGGCAAAGGGATATTTGGAAGCCCATAGAGGGCTATGGTGAAAAAGGAAATATCTTCCGTTCAAAACGGGAAAGAAACTTTCTGAGAAACTGCTCTGTTTTCTGTTAATTCATCTCACAGAGTTACATCTTTCCCTTCAAGAAACCTTTCGCGAAGGCTGTTCTTGTGGAATTGGCAAAGGGATATTTGGAAGCCCATAGAGGGCTATGGTGAAAAAGGAAATAGCTTCCGTTCAAAACTGGAAAGAAGCTTTCTGAGAAACTGCTCTGTGTTCCGTGAATTCATCTCACAGAGTTACATCTTTCCCTTCAAGAAGCCTTTCGCTAAGGCTGTTCTTGTGGAATTGGCAAAGGGATATTTCGAAGCCCATAGAGGGCTATGGTGAAAAAGGAAATAACTTCCGTTCAAAACTGGAAAGAAGCTTTCTGAGAAACTGCTCTGTGTTCTGTGAATTCATCTCACAGAGTTACATCTTTCCCTTCAAGAAGACTTTCGCTAAGGCTGTTCTTGTGGAATTGGCAAAGGGATATTTGGAAGCCCATAGACGGCTATGGTGAAAAAGGAAATATCTTCCGTTCAAACCTGGAAAGAAGCTTTCTGAGAAACTGCTCTGTGTTCTGTTAATTCATCTCGCAGAGTTACATCTTTTCCTTCAAGAAGCCTTTCGCTAAGGCTGTTCTTGTGGAATTGGCAAAGGGATATTTGGAAGCCCATAGAGGGCTATGGTGAAAAAGGAATTATCTTCCGTTCAAAACTGGAAAGAAGCTTTCTGAGAAACTGCTCTGTGTTTTGTTAATTCATCTGACAGAGTTCCATCTTTCCCTTGAAGAAGCCTTTCGCTAAGGCTGTTCTTGTGGTATTGGCAAAGGGATATTTGGAAGCCCATAGAGGGCTATGGTGAAAAAGGAAATATCTTCCGTTCAAAACTGGAAAGAAGCTTTCTGAGAAACTGCTCTGTGTTCTGTGAATTCATCTCACAGAGTTACATCTTTCCGTTCAAGAAGCCTTTCGCTAAGGCTTTTCTTGTGGAATTGGCAAAGGGATATTTGGAAGCACATAGAGGGCTATGGTGAAAAAGGGAATATCTTCCGTTCCAAATTGGAAAGAAGCTTTCTGAGAAACTGCTCAGTGTTCTGTTAATTCACCTCACAGAGTTACATCTTTCCCTTCAAGAAGCCTTTCGCTAAGGCTGTTCTTGTGGAATTGGCAAAGGGATATTTGGAAGCCCCTAGAGGGCTATGGTGAAAAAGGAAATATCTTCCGTTCAAAACTGGAATGAAGCTTCCTGAGAAACTGCTCTGTGTTCTGTTAATTCATCTCACAGAGTTACATCTTTCCGTTCAAGAAGCCTTTCGCTAAGGCTGTTCTTGGGGAATTGGCAAAGGGATATTTGGAAGCCCATAGAGGGCTATGGTGAAAAAGGAAATATCTTCCGTTCAAAACTGGAAAGAAGCTTTCTGAGAAACTGCTCTGTGTTCTGTTAATTCATCTCACAGAGTTACATCATTAACTGCAAGAAGCCTCTCGCTAAGGCTGTTCTTGTGGAATTGTTAAAGGGATATTTGGAAGCCCATAGACGGCAATGGTGAAAAAGGAAATATCTCCCGTTCAAAACTGGAAAGAAGCTTTCTGAGAAACTGCTCTGTGTTCTGTTAATTCATCTCACAGAGTTACATCTTTCCCTTCAAGAATCCTTTCGCTAAGGCTGTTCTTGTGGAATTGGCAAAGGGATATTTGGAAGCCCATAGAGGCCTATGGTGAAAAAGGAAAAATCTTCCGATAAAAACTGTAAAGAAGCTTTCTGAGAAACTGCTCTGTGTTCTGTTAATTCATTTCACAGAGGTACATCTTTCCCTTCAAGAGGCCTTTCGCTAAGGCTGTTCTTGTGGAATTGGCAAAGGCATATTTGGAAGCCCATAGAGGGCTATGGTGAAAAAGGAAGTATCTTCCGTTCAAAACTGGAAAGAAGCTTTCCGAGAATCTGCTCTGTGTTCTGTTAATTCATCTCACAGAGTTACATCTTTCCCTTCAAGAAGCCTTTCGCTAAGGCTGTTCTTGTGGAATTGGCAAAGGGATATTTGGAAGCCCATAGACGGCTATGGTGAAAAAGGAAATATCTTCCGTTCAAAACTGGAAAGAAGCTTTCTGTGAAACTGATCTGTGTTCTGTTAATTCACCTCACAGAGTTACATCTTTCCCTTCAAGAAGCCTTTCGCTAAGGCTGTTCTTGTGGAATTGGCAAAGGGATATTTGGAAGCCCATAGAGGGCTATGGTGAAAAAGGAAATATCTTCCGTTCAAAACTGGAATGAAGCTTTCTGAGAAACTGCTCTGTGTTCTGTTAATTCATCTCACAGAGTTACATCTTTCCGTTCAAGAAGCCTTTCGCTAAGGCTGTTCTTGTGGAATTGGCAAAGGGATATTTGGAAGCCCATAGAGGGCTATGGTGGAAAAGGAAATATCTTCCGTTCAAAACTGGAAAGAAGCTTTCTGAGAAACTGCTCTGTGTTCTGTTAATTCAACTCACAGAGTTACATCATTAACTGCAAGAACCCTTTCTCTAAGGCTGTTCTTGTGGAATTGTTAAAGGGATATTTGGAAGCCCATAGACGGCAATGGTGAAAAAGGAAATATCTTCCGTTCAAAACTGGAAAGAAGCTTTCTGAGAAACTGCTATGTGTTCTGTTAATTCATCTCACAGAGTTACATCTTTCCCTTCAAGAATCCTTTCGCTAAGGCTGTTCTTGTGGAATTGGCAAAGGGATATTTGGAAGCCCATAGAGGCCTATGGTGAAAAAGGAAAAATCTTCCGATAAAAACTGTAAAGAAGCTTTCTGAGAAACTGCTCTGTGTTTTGTTAATTCATCTCACAGAGTTACATCTTTCCCTTCAAGAAACCTTTCGCTAAGGCTGTTCTTGTGGAATTGGCAAAGCGATATTTGGAAGCCCATAGAGGTCTATGATGAAAAAGGAAATATCTTCCGTTCAAAACTTGAAAGAAGCTTTCTGAGAAACTGCTCTGTTTTCTGTTAATTCATCTCACAGAGTTACATCTTTCCCTTCAAGAAGCCTTTCGCTAAGGCTGTTCTTTTGGAATTGGCAAAGGTTTATTTGGAAGCCCATAGAGGGCTATGGTGTAAAAGGGAATATCTTCCGTTCAAAGCTGGAAAGAAGCTTTCTGAGAAACTGCTCTGTGTTCTGTTAATTCGTCTCACAGAGTTACATCTTTCCCTTCAAGAAGCCTTTCGCTAAGGCTGTTCTTGTGGAATTGGCAAAGGGGTATTTGGAAGCCCATAGAGGGCTATGGTGAAAAAGGAAATATCTTCCTTTCAAAACTGGAAAGAAGCTTTCTGAGAAACCGCTCTGTGTTCTGTTAATTCATCTCACAGAGTTACATCTTTCCCTTCAAGAGGCCTTTCGCTAAGGCTGTTCTTGTTGAATTGGCAAAGGGATATTTGGAAGCCCATTGACGGCTATGGTGAAAAAGGAAATATCTTCCGTTCAAAACTGGAAAGAAGCTTTCTGAGAAACTGCTCTGTGTTCTGTTAATTCATCTCAGAGAGTTACATCTTTCCCTTCAAGAAGCCTTTCGCTAAGGCTGTTCTTGTGGAATAGGCAAAGGGATATTTGGAAGCCCATAGAGGGATAGGGTGAAAAAGGAAATATCTTCCATTCAAAACTGGAAAGAAGCTTTCTGAGAAACTAGTCTGTGTTTTGCTAATTCATCTCACAGAGTTACATCTTTCCCTTCAAGAAGCCTTTCGCTAAGGCTGTTCTTGTGGAATTGGCAAAGGGATATTTGGAAGCCCATAGAGGCCTATGGTGATAAAGGAAATATCTTCCGTTAAAAACTGTAAAGAACCTTTCTGAGAAACTGCTCTGTGTTCTGTTAATTCATCTCACAGAGTTACATCTTTCCCTTCAAGAAGCCTTTCGCTAAGGCTGATCTTGTGGAATTGGCAAAGGGATATTTGGAAGCCCATAGAGGGCTATGGTGAAAAAGGAAATATCTTCCGTTCAAAACTGGAAAGAACCTTTCTGAGAAACTAGTCTGTGTTTTGTTAATTCATCTCACAGAGTTACATCTTTCCCTTCAAGAAGCCTTACACTAAGGCTGTTCTTGTGGAATTGGCAAAGGGATATTTGGAAGGCCATAGAGGGCTATGGTGAAAAAGGAAATATCTTCCGTTCAAAACTGGAAAGAAGCTTCCTGAGAAACTGCTCTGTGTTCTGTTAATTCATCTCACAGAGTTACATCTTTCCCTTCAAGAAGCCTTTCGCTAAGGCCGTTCTTGTGGAATTGGCAAAGGGATATTTGGAAGCCCATAGAGGGCTATGGTGAAAAAGGAATTATCTTCCGTTCAAAACTGGAAAGAAGCTTTCTGAGAAACTGCTCTGTGTTTTGTTAATTCATCTGACAGAGTTCCATCTTTCCCTTGAAGAAGCCTTTCGCTAAGGCTGTTCTTGTGGTATTGGCAAAGGGATATTTGGAAGCCCATAGAGGGCTATGGTGAAAAAGGAAATATCTTCCGTTCAAAACTGGAAAGAAGCTTTCTGAGAAACTGCTCTGTGTTCTGTGAATTCATCTCACAGAGTTACATCTTTCCGTTCAAGAAGCCTTTCGCTAAGGCTTTTCTTGTGGAATTGGCAAAGGGATATTTGGAAGCACATAGAGGGCTATGGTGAAAAAGGGAATATCTTCCGTTCCAAATTGGAAAGAAGCTTTCTGAGAAACTGCTCAGTGTTCTGTTAATTCACCTCACAGAGTTACATCTTTCCCTTCAAGAAGCCTTTCGCTAAGGCTGTTCTTGTGGAATTGGCAAAGGGATATTTGGAAGCCCCTAGAGGGCTATGGTGAAAAAGGAAATATCTTCCGTTCAAAACTGGAATGAAGCTTCCTGAGAAACTGCTCTGTGTTCTGTTAATTCATCTCACAGAGTTACATCTTTCCGTTCAAGAAGCCTTTCGCTAAGGCTGTTCTTGGGGAATTGGCAAAGGGATATTTGGAAGCCCATAGAGGGCTATGGTGAAAAAGGAAATATCTTCCGTTCAAAACTGGAAAGAAGCTTTCTGAGAAACTGCTCTGTGTTCTGTTAATTCATCTCACAGAGTTACATCATTAACTGCAAGAAGCCTCTCGCTAAGGCTGTTCTTGTGGAATTGTTAAAGGGATATTTGGAAGCCCATAGACGGCAATGGTGAAAAAGGAAATATCTCCCGTTCAAAACTGGAAAGAAGCTTTCTGAGAAACTGCTCTGTGTTCTGTTAATTCATCTCACAGAGTTACATCTTTCCCTTCAAGAATCCTTTCGCTAAGGCTGTTCTTGTGGAATTGGCAAAGGGATATTTGGAAGCCCATAGAGGCCTATGGTGAAAAAGGAAAAATCTTCCGATAAAAACTGTAAAGAAGCTTTCTGAGAAACTGCTCTGTGTTCTGTTAATTCATTTCACAGAGGTACATCTTTCCCTTCAAGAGGCCTTTCGCTAAGGCTGTTCTTGTGGAATTGGCAAAGGCATATTTGGAAGCCCATAGAGGGCTATGGTGAAAAAGGAAGTATCTTCCGTTCAAAACTGGAAAGAAGCTTTCCGAGAATCTGCTCTGTGTTCTGTTAATTCATCTCACAGAGTTACATCTTTCCCTTCAAGAAGCCTTTCGCTAAGGCTGTTCTTGTGGAATTGGCAAAGGGATATTTGGAAGCCCATAGACGGCTATGGTGAAAAAGGAAATATCTTCCGTTCAAAACTGGAAAGAAGCTTTCTGTGAAACTGATCTGTGTTCTGTTAATTCACCTCACAGAGTTACATCTTTCCCTTCAAGAAGCCTTTCGCTAAGGCTGTTCTTGTGGAATTGGCAAAGGGATATTTGGAAGCCCATAGAGGGCTATGGTGAAAAAGGAAATATCTTCCGTTCAAAACTGGAATGAAGCTTTCTGAGAAACTGCTCTGTGTTCTGTTAATTCATCTCACAGAGTTACATCTTTCCGTTCAAGAAGCCTTTCGCTAAGGCTGTTCTTGTGGAATTGGCAAAGGGATATTTGGAAGCCCATAGAGGGCTATGGTGGAAAAGGAAATATCTTCCGTTCAAAACTGGAAAGAAGCTTTCTGAGAAACTGCTCTGTGTTCTGTTAATTCAACTCACAGAGTTACATCATTAACTGCAAGAACCCTTTCTCTAAGGCTGTTCTTGTGGAATTGTTAAAGGGATATTTGGAAGCCCATAGACGGCAATGGTGAAAAAGGAAATATCTTCCGTTCAAAACTGGAAAGAAGCTTTCTGAGAAACTGCTATGTGTTCTGTTAATTCATCTCACAGAGTTACATCTTTCCCTTCAAGAATCCTTTCGCTAAGGCTGTTCTTGTGGAATTGGCAAAGGGATATTTGGAAGCCCATAGAGGCCTATGGTGAAAAAGGAAAAATCTTCCGATAAAAACTGTAAAGAAGCTTTCTGAGAAACTGCTCTGTGTTTTGTTAATTCATCTCACAGAGTTACATCTTTCCCTTCAAGAAACCTTTCGCTAAGGCTGTTCTTGTGGAATTGGCAAAGCGATATTTGGAAGCCCATAGAGGTCTATGATGAAAAAGGAAATATCTTCCGTTCAAAACTTGAAAGAAGCTTTCTGAGAAACTGCTCTGTTTTCTGTTAATTCATCTCACAGAGTTACATCTTTCCCTTCAAGAAGCCTTTCGCTAAGGCTGTTCTTTTGGAATTGGCAAAGGTTTATTTGGAAGCCCATAGAGGGCTATGGTGTAAAAGGGAATATCTTCCGTTCAAAGCTGGAAAGAAGCTTTCTGAGAAACTGCTCTGTGTTCTGTTAATTCGTCTCACAGAGTTACATCTTTCCCTTCAAGAAGCCTTTCGCTAAGGCTGTTCTTGTGGAATTGGCAAAGGGGTATTTGGAAGCCCATAGAGGGCTATGGTGAAAAAGGAAATATCTTCCTTTCAAAACTGGAAAGAAGCTTTCTGAGAAACCGCTCTGTGTTCTGTTAATTCATCTCACAGAGTTACATCTTTCCCTTCAAGAGGCCTTTCGCTAAGGCTGTTCTTGTTGAATTGGCAAAGGGATATTTGGAAGCCCATTGACGGCTATGGTGAAAAAGGAAATATCTTCCGTTCAAAACTGGAAAGAAGCTTTCTGAGAAACTGCTCTGTGTTCTGTTAATTCATCTCAGAGAGTTACATCTTTCCCTTCAAGAAGCCTTTCGCTAAGGCTGTTCTTGTGGAATAGGCAAAGGGATATTTGGAAGCCCATAGAGGGATAGGGTGAAAAAGGAAATATCTTCCATTCAAAACTGGAAAGAAGCTTTCTGAGAAACTAGTCTGTGTTTTGCTAATTCATCTCACAGAGTTACATCTTTCCCTTCAAGAAGCCTTTCGCTAAGGCTGTTCTTGTGGAATTGGCAAAGGGATATTTGGAAGCCCATAGAGGCCTATGGTGATAAAGGAAATATCTTCCGTTAAAAACTGTAAAGAACCTTTCTGAGAAACTGCTCTGTGTTCTGTTAATTCATCTCACAGAGTTACATCTTTCCCTTCAAGAAGCCTTTCGCTAAGGCTGATCTTGTGGAATTGGCAAAGGGATATTTGGAAGCCCATAGAGGGCTATGGTGAAAAAGGAAATATCTTCCGTTCAAAACTGGAAAGAACCTTTCTGAGAAACTAGTCTGTGTTTTGTTAATTCATCTCACAGAGTTACATCTTTCCCTTCAAGAAGCCTTACACTAAGGCTGTTCTTGTGGAATTGGCAAAGGGATATTTGGAAGGCCATAGAGGGCTATGGTGAAAAAGGAAATATCTTCCGTTCAAAACTGGAAAGAAGCTTCCTGAGAAACTGCTCTGTGTTCTGTTAATTCATCTCACAGAGTTACATCTTTCCCTTCAAGAAGCCTTTCGCTAAGGCCGTTCTTGTGGAATTGGCAAAGGGATATTTGGCAGCCCATAGACGGCTATGGTGAAAAAGGAAATATCTTCCGTTCAAAACTGGAAAGAAGCTTTCTGAGAAACTGCTCTGTGTTCTGTTAATTCATCTCACAGAGTTACATCATTAACTGCAAGAAGCCTTTCGCTAAGGCTGTTCTTGTGGAATTGTTAAAGGGATATTTGGAAGCCCATAGACGGCAATGGTGAAAAAGGAAATATCTTCCGTTCAAAACTGGAAAGAAGCTTTCTGAGAAACTGCTCTGTCTTCTGTGAATTCATCTCACAGAGTTACGTCTTTCCCTTCAAGAATCCTTTCGCTAAGGCTGTTCTTGTGGAATTTGCAAAGGGATATTTGGAAGCCCATAGAGGCCTATGGTGAAAAAGGAAAAATGTTCCGATAAAAACTGTAAAGAAGCTTTCTGAGAAACTGCTCTGTGTTCTGTTAATTCATCTCACAGAGTTACATCTTTCCCTTCAAGAAGCCTTTCGCTAAGGCTGTTCTTGTGGAATTGGCAAAGGGATATTTGGAAGCCCATAGAGGGCTATGGTGAAAAAGGAAATATCTTCCGTTCAAAACTGGAAAGAAGCTTTCTGAGAAACTGCTCGGTGTTCTGTTAATTCATCTCACAGAGTTACATCTTTCCCTTCAAGAAGCCTTTCGTTAAGGCTGTTCTCTTGGAATTGGCAAAGGGATATTTGGAAGCCCATAGAGGGCTATGGTGAAAAAGGAAATATCTTCCGTTCAAAACTGGAAAGAAGCTTTCTGAGAAACTGCTCTGTGTTCTGTTAATTCATCTCACAGAGTTAGATCTTTCCCTTCAAGAAACCTTTCGCTAAGGCTGTTCTTGTGGAATTGGCAAGGGATATTTGGAAGCCCATAGAGGGCTATGGTGAAAAAGGAAATATCTTCCGTTCAAAACTAGAAAGAAGCTTTCTGAGAAACTGCTCTGTTTTCTGTTAATTCATCTCACAGAGTTAAATCTTTCCCTTCAAGAGGCCTTTCGCTAAGGCTGTTCTTGTTGAATTGGCAAAAGGATATTTGGAAGCCCATTGACGGCTATGGTGAAAAAGGAAACATCTTCCGTTCAAAACTGGAAAGAATCTTTCTGAGAAACTGCTCTGTGTTCTGTTAATTCATCTCACAGAGTTACATCTCTCCCTTCAAGAAGCCTTTCGCTAAGGCTGTTCTTGTGGAATTGGCAAAGGGATATTTGGAAGCCCATAGAGGGCTATGGTGAAAAAGGAAATATCTTCCGTTCAAAACTGGAAAGAAGCTCTCTGAGAAACTGCTCTGCGTTCCGTGAATTCGTCTCACAGAGTTACATCTTTCCCTTCAAGAAGCCTTTCGCTAAGGCTGTTCTTGTGGAATTGGCAAAGGGATATTTGGAAGCCCATAGAGGGCTATGGTGAAAAAGGAAGTATCTTCCGTTGAAAACTGGAAAGAAGCTTTCTGAGAAACTGCTCTGTGTTCTCTTAATTCATCTCACAGAGTTACATCTTTCCCTTCAAGAAGCCTTTCGCTAAGGCTGTTCTTGTGGAATTGGTAAAGGGATGTTTGGAAGCCCATAGACGGCTATGGTGAAAAAGGAAATATCTTCCGTTCAAAACTGGAAAGAAGCTTTCTGAGAAACTGCTTTGTGTTCTCTTAATTCATCTCACAGAGTTACATCTTTCCCTTCAAGAAACCTTTCGCTAAGGCTGTTCTTGTGGAATTGGCAAAGGGATACTTGGAAGCCCATAGAGGGCTATGGTGAAAAAGGAAATATCTTCCGTTCAAAACTGGAAAGAAGCTTTCTGAGAATCTGCTTGGTGTACTGTTAATTCATCTCACAGAGCTACATCTTTCCCTTCAAAAGCCTTGAGCTAAGGCTGTTCTTGTGGAATTGGCAAAGTGAAATTTGGTCACCATAGAGGGCTATGGTGAAAAAGGAAATATCTTCCGTTCAAAACTGGAAAGAAGCTTTCTGAGAAACTGCTCTGTGTTCTGTTAATTCATCTCACAGAGTTACATCTTTCCCTTCAAGAAGCCTTTCGCTAAGGCCGTTCTTTTGGAATTGGCAAAGGGATATTTGGAAGCCCATAGAGGGCTCTGGTGACAAAGGAAATATCTTCCGTTCAAAACTGGAAAGAAGCTTTCTGAGAAACTGCTCTGTGTTCTGTTAATTCATCTCACAGGGTTACATCTTTCCCTTCAAGAAGCCGATCGCGAAGTCCGTTCTTGTGGAATTGGCAAAGGGATATTTGGAAGCCCATAGAGGGCTTTGGAGAAAAAGGAAATATCTTACGTTCAAAACTGGAAAGAAGCTTTCTGAGAAACTGCTCTGTGTTCTGTTAATTCATCTCACAGAGTTACATCTTTCCCTTCAAAAGCCTTTCGCTAAGGCTGTTCTTGTGGAATTGGCAAGGTGATATTTGGAAGCCCATAGAGGGCTATGGTGAAAAAGGAAATATCGTCCGTTCAAAACTGGAAAGAAGCTTTCTGAGAAACTGCTCTGTGTTCTGTTAATTCATCTCACAGAGTTACATCTTTCCTTCAAGAGGCCTTTCGCTAAGGCTGTTCTTGGGGAATTGGGAAAGGGATATTTGGAAGCCCATAGAGGGCTATGGTGAAAAAGGAAATATCTTCCGTTCAAAACTGGAAAGATGCTTTCTGAGAAACTGCTCTGTGTTCTGTGAATTCATATCACAGAGTTACATCTTTCCCTTCAAGAAGCCTTTCGCTAAGGCTCTTCTTGTGGAATTGGCAAAGGGATATTTGGAAGCCCATAGAGGGCTATGGTGAAAAAGGAAATATCTTCCGTTCAAAACTGGAAAGAAGCTTTCTGAGAAACTGCTCTGTGTTCTGTTAATTCATCTCACAGAGTTACATCTTTCCCTTCAAGAAGCCTTTCGCTAAGGCTGTTCTTGTGGAATTGGCAAAGGGATATTTGGAAGCCCATAGAGGGATAGGGTGAAAAAGGAAATATCTTCCATTCAAAACTGGAAAGAAGCTTTCTGAGAAACTAGTCTGTGTTTTGTTAATTCATCTCACAGAGTTACATCTTTCCCTTCAAGAAGCCTTTCGCTAAGGCTGTTCTTGTGGAATTGGCAAAGGGATATTTGGAAGCCCATAGAGGGCTATGGTGAAAAAGGAAATATTGTCCGTTCAATACTGGAAAGAAGCTTTCTGAGAAACTGCTCTGTGTTCTGTTAATTCATCTCCCAGAGTTACATCTTTCCTTCAAGAGGCCTTTCGCTAAGGCTGTTCTTGGGGAATTGGGAAAGGGATTTATGGAAGCCCATAGAGGGCTATGGTGAAAAAGGAAATATCTTCCGTTCAAAACTGGAAAGAAGCTTTCTGAGAAACTGCTCTGTGTTCTGTTCATTCATGTCACAGAGTTACATCTTTCCCTTCAAGAAGCCTTTCGCTAAGGCTGTTCTTGTGGAATTGGCAAAGGGATATTTGGAAGCCCATAGAGGGCTATGGTGATAAAGGAAATATCTTCCGTTAAAAACTGTAAAGAAGCTTTCTGAGAAACTGCTCTGTGTTCTGTTAATTCATCTCACAGAGTTACATCTTTCCCTTCAAGAAGCCTTTCGCTAAGGCTGTTCTTGTGGAATTGGCAAAGGGATATTTGAAAGCCCATAGAGGGCTATGGTGAAAAAGGAAATATCTTCCGTTCAAAACTGGAAAGAACCTTTCTGAGAAACTAGTCTGTGTTTTGTTAATTCATCTCACAGAGTTACATCTTTCCCTTCAAGAAGGGTTACAATAAGGCTGTTCTTGTGGAATTGGCAAAGGGATATTTGGAAGGCCATAGAGGGCTGTGGTGAAAAAGGAAATATCTTCCGTTCAAAACTGGAAAGAAGCTTCCTGAGAAACTGCTCTGTGTTCTGTTAATTCATCTCAGAGAGTTACATCTTTCCCTTCAAGAAGCCTTTCGCTAAGGCCGTTCTTGTGGAATTGGCAAAGGGATATTTGGCAGCCCATAGACGGCTATGGGGAAAAAGGAAATATCTTCCGTTCAAAACTGGAAAGAAGCTTTCTGAGAAACTGCTCTGTGTTCTGTTAATTCATCTCACAGAGTTACATCATTAACTGCAAGAAGCCTTTCGCTAAGGCTGTTCTTGTGGAATTGTTAAAGGGATATTTGGAAGCCCATAGACGGCAATGGTGAAAAAGGAAATATCTTCCGTTCAAAACTGGAAAGAAGCTTTCTGAGAAACTGCTCTGTGTTCTGTGAATTCATCTCACAGAGTTACGTCTTTCCCTTCAAGAATACTTTCGCTAAGGCTGTTCTTGTGGAATTTGCAAGGGGATATTTGGAAGCCCATAGAGGCCTATGGTGAAAAAGGAAAAATCTTCCGATAAAAACTGTAAAGAAGCTTTCTGAGAAACTGCTCTGTGTTCTCTTAATTCATCTCACAGAGTTACATCTTTCCCTTCAAGAAACCTTTCGCTAAGGCTGTTCTTGTGGAATTGGCAAAGCGATATTTGGAAGCCCATAGGGGCCTATGGTGAAAAAGGAAATATCTTCCGTTCAAAACTTGAAAGAAGCTTTCTGAGAAACTGCTCTGTGTTCTGTTAATTCATCTCACAGAGTTACATCTTTCCCTTCAAGAAGCCTTTCGCTAAGGCTGTTCTTGTGGAATTGGCAAAGGTTTATTTGGAAGCCCATAGAGGGCTATGGTGAAAAAGGGAATATCTTCCGTTCAAAGCTGGAAAGAAACTGTCTGAGAAACTGCTCTGTGTTCTGTTAATTCATCTCACAGAGTTACATCTTTCCCTTCAATAAGCCTTTCGCTAAGGCTGTTCTTGTGGAATTGGCAAAGGGATATTTGGAGCCCATAGAGGGCTATGGTGAAAAAGGAAATATCTTCCGTTCAAAACTGGAAAGAAGCTTTCTGAGAAACTGCTCGGTGTTCTGTTAATTCATCTCACAGAGTTACATCTTTCCCTTCAAGAAGCCTTTCGTTAAGGCTGTTCTTTTGGAATTGGCAAAGGGATATTTGGAAGCCCATAGAGGGCTATGGTGAAAAAGGAAATATCTTCCGTTCAAAACTCGAAAGAAGCTTTCTGAGAAACTGCTCTGTGTTCTGTTAATTCATCTCACAGAGTTAGATCTTTCCCTTCAAGAAACCTTTCGCTAAGGCTATTCTTGTGGAATTCGCAAAGGGATATTTGGAAGCCCATAGAGGGCTATGGTGAAAAAGGAAATATCTTCCGTTCAAAACTGGAAAGAAGCTTTCTGAGAAACTGCTCTGTGTTCTGTTAATTCATCTCACAGAGTTAAATCTTTCCCTTCAAGAGGCCTTTCGCTAAGGCTGTTCTTGTTGAATTGGCAAAAGGATATTTGGAAGCCCATTGACGGCTATGGTGAAAAAGGAAATATCTTCCGTTCAAAACTGGAAAGAATCTTTCTGAGAAACTGCTCTGTGTTCTGTTAATTCATCTCACAGAGTTACATCTTTCCCTTCAAGAAGCCTTTCGCTAAGGCTGTTCTTGTGGAATTGGCAAAGGGATATTTGGAAGCCCATAGAGGGCTATGGTGAAAAAGGAAATATCTTCCGTTCAAAACTGGAAAGAAGCTCTCTGAGAAACTGCTCTGTGTTCCGTGAATTCGTCTCACAGAGTTACATCTTTCCCTTCAAGAAGCCTTTCGCTAAGGCTGTTCTTGTGGAATTGGCAAAGGGATATTTGGAAGCCCATAGAGGGCTATGGTGAAAAAGGAAGTATCTTCCGTTGAAAACTGGAAAGAAGCTTTCTGAGAAACTGCTCTGTGTTCTGTTAATTCATCTCACAGATTTACATCTTTCCCTTCAAGAAGCCTTTCGCTAAGGCCGTTCTTGTGGAATTGGTAAAGGGATATTTGGAAGCCCATAGACGGCTATGGTGAAAAAGGAAATATCTTCCGTTCAAAACTGGAAAGAAGCTTTCTGAGAAACTGCTTTGTGTTCTCTTAATTCATCTCACAGAGTTACATCTTTCCCTTCAAGAAACCTTTCGCTAAGGCTGTTCTTGTGGAATTGGCAAAGGGATACTTGGAAGCCCATAGAGGGCTATGGTGAAAAAGGAAATATCTTCCGTTCAAAACTGGAAAGAAGCTTTCTGAGAAACTGCTCGGTGTTCTGTTAATTCATCTCACAGAGCTACATCTTTCCCTTCAAAAGCCTTTAGCTAAGGCTGTTCTTGTGGAATTGGCAAAGTGAAATTTGGTCACCATAGAGGGCTATGGTGAAAAAGGAAATATCTTCCGTTCAAAACTGGAAAGAAGCTTTCTGAGAAACTGCTCTGTGTTCTGTTAATTCATCTCACAGAGTTACATCTTTCCCTTCAAGAAGCCTTTCGCTAAGGCCGTTCTTGTGGAATTGGCAAAGGGTTATTTGGAAGCCCACAGAGGGCTCTGGTGACAAAGGAAATATCTTCCGTTCAAAACTGGAAAGAAGCTTTCTGAGAAACTGCTCTGTGTTCTGTTAATTCATCTCACAGAGTTACATCTTTCCCTTCAAGAAGCCGATCGCGAAGGCCGTTCTTGTGGAATTGGCAAAGGGATATTTGGAAGCCCATAGAGGGCTTTGGAGAAAAAGGAAATATCTTACGTTCAAAACTGGAAAGAAGCTTTCTGAGAAACTGCTCTGTGTTCTGTTAATTCATCTCACAGAGTTACATCTTTCCCTTCAAAAGCCTTTCGCTAAGGCTGTTCTTGTGGAATTGGCAAAGTGATATTTGGAAGCCCATAGAGGGCTATGGTGAAAAAGGAAATATCGTCCGTTCAAACCTGGAAAGAAGCTTTCTGAGAAACTGCTCTGTGTTCTGTTAATTCATCTCACAGAGTTACATCTTTCCTTCAAGAGGCCTTTCGCTAAGGCTGTTCTTGGGGAATTGGGAAAGGGATATTTGGAAGCCCATAGAGGGCTATGGTGAAAAAGGAAATATCTTCCGTTCAAAACTGGAAAGAAGCTTTCTGAGAAACTGCTCTGTGTTCTGTTAATTCATCTCACAGAGTTAGATCTTTCCCTTCAAGAAACCTTTCACTCAGGCTGTTCTTGTGGAATTGGCAAAGGGATATTTGGAAGCCCATAGAGGGCTATGGTGAAAAAGGAAATATCGTCCGTTCAATACTGGAAAGAAGCTTTCTGAGAAACTGCTCTGTGTTCTGTTAATTCATCTCCCAGAGTTACATCTTTCCTTCAAGAGGCCTTTCGCTAAGGCTGTTCTTGGGGAATTGGGAAAGGGATATTTGGAAGCCCATAGAGGGCTATGGTGAAAAAGGAAATATCTTCCGTTCAAAACTGGAAAGAAGCTTTCTGAGAAACTGCTCTGTGTTCTGTTCATTCATGTCACAGAGTTACATCTTTCCCTTCAAGAAGCCTTTCGCTAAGGCTGTTCTTGTGGAATTGGCAAAGGGATATTTGGAAGCCCATAGAGGGCTATGGTGATAAAGGAAATATCTTCCGTTAAAAACTGTAAAGAAGCTTTCTGAGAAACTGCTCTGTGTTCTGTTAATTCATCTCACAGAGTTACATCTTTCCCTTCAAGAAGCCTTTCGCTAAGGCTGTTCTTGTGGAATTGGCAAAGGGATATTTGGAAGCCCATAGAGGGCTATGGTGAAAAAGGAAATATCTTCCGTTCAAAACTGGAAAGAACCTTTCTGAGAAACTAGTCTGTGTTTTGTTAATTCATCTCACAGAGTTACATCTTTCCCTTCAAGAAGGGTTACAATAAGGCTGTTCTTGTGGAATTGGCAAAGGGATATTTGGAAGGCCATAGAGGGCTGTGGTGAAAAAGGAAATATCTTCCGTTCAAAACTGGAAAGAAGCTTCCTGAGAAACTGCTCTGTGTTCTGTTAATTCATCTCAGAGAGTTACATCTTTCCCTTCAAGAAGCCTTTCGCTAAGGCCGTTCTTGTGGAATTGGCAAAGGGATATTTGGCAGCCCATAGACGGCTATGGTGAAAAAGGAAATATCTTCCGTTCAAAACTGGAAAGAAGCTTTCTGAGAAACTGCTCTGTGTTCTGTTAATTCATCTCACAGAGTTACATCATTAACTGCAAGAAGCCTTTCGCTAAGGCTGTTCTTGTGGAATTGTTAAAGGGATATTTGGAAGCCCGTAGACGGCAATGTTGAAAAAGGAAATATCTTCCGTTCAAAACTGGAAAGAAGCTTTCTGAGAAACTGCTCTGTGTTCTGTGAATTCATCTCACAGAGTTACGTCTTTCCCTTCAAGAATACTTTCGCTAAGGCTGTTCTTGTGGAATTTGCAAGGGGATATTTGGAAGCCCATAGAGGCCTATGGTGAAAAAGGAAAAATCTTCCGATAAAAACTGTAAAGAAGCTTTCTGAGAAACTGCTCTGTGTTCTCTTAATTCATCTCACAGAGTTACATCTTTCCCTTCAAGAAACCTTTCGCTAAGGCTGTTCTTGTGGAATTGGCAAAGCGATATTTGGAAGCCCATAGAGGCCTATGGTGAAAAAGGAAATATCTTCCGTTCAAAACTTGAAAGAAGCTTTCTGAGAAACTGCTCTGTGTTCTGTTAATTCATCTCACAGAGTTACATCTTTCCCTTCAAGAAGCCTTTCGCTAAGGCTGTTCTTGTGGAATTGGCAAAGGTTTATTTGGAAGCCCATAGAGGGCTATGGTGAAAAAGGGAATATCTTCCGTTCAAAGCTGGAAAGAAACTGTCTGAGAAACTGCTCTGTGTTCTGTTAATTCATCTCACAGAGTTACATCTTTCCCTTCAACAAGCCTTTCGCTAAGGCTGTTCTTGTGGAATTGGCAAAGGGATATTTGGAGCCCATAGACGGCTATGGTGAAAAAGGAAATATCTTCCGTTCAAAACTGGAAAGAAGCTTTCTGAGAAACTGCTCGGTGTTCTGTTAATTCATCTCACAGTGTTACATCTTTCCCTTCAAGAAGCCTTTCGCTAAGGCTGTTCTTTTGGAATTGGCAAAGGGATATTTGGAAGCCCATAGAGGGCTATGGTGAAAAAGGAAATATCTTCCGTTCAAAACTGGAAAGAAGCTTTCTGAGAAACTGCTCTGTGTTCTGTTAATTCATCTCACAGAGTTAGATCTTTCCCTTCAAGAAACCTTTCGCTAAGGCTGTTCTTGTGGAATTCGCAAAGGGATATTTGGAAGCCCATAGAGGGCTATGGTGAAAAAGGAAATATCTTCCGTTCAAAACTGAAAAGAAGCTTTCTGAGAAACTGCTCTGTGTTCTGTTAATTCATCTCACAGAGTTAAATCTTTCCCTTCAAGAGGCCTTTCGCTAAGGCTGTTCTTGTTGAATTGGCAAAAGGATATTTGGAAGCCCATTGACGGCTATGGTGAAAAAGGAAATATCTTCCGTTCAAAACTGGAAAGAATCTTTCTGAGAAACTGCTCTGTGTTCTGTTAATTCATCTCACAGAGTTACATCTTTCCCTTCAAGAAGCCTTTCGCTAAGGCTGTTCTTGTGGAATTGGCAAAGGGATATTTGGAAGCCCATAGAGGGCTATGGTGAAAAAGGAAATATCTTCCGTTCAAAACTGGAAAGAAGCTCTCTGAGAAACTGCTCTGTGTTCCGTGAATTCGTCTCACAGAGTTACATCTTTCCCTTCAAGAAGCCTTTCGCTAAGGCTGTTCTTGTGGAATTGGCAAAGGGATATTTGGAAGCCCATAGAGGGCTATGGTGAAAAAGGAAGTATCTTCCGTTGAAAACTGGAAAGAAGCTTTCTGAGAAACTGCTCTGTGTTCTGTTAATTCATCTCACAGATTTACATCTTTCCCTTCAAGAAGCCTTTCGCTAAGGCCGTTCTTGTGGAATTGGTAAAGGGATATTTGGAAGCCCATAGACGGCTATGGTGAAAAAGGAAATATCTTCCGTTCAAAACTGGAAAGAAGCTTTCTGAGAAACTGCTTTGTGTTCTCTTAATTCATCTCACAGAGTTACATCTTTCCCTTCAAGAAACCTTTCGCTAAGGCTGTTCTTGTGGAATTGGCAAAGGGATACTTGGAAGCCCATAGAGGGCTATGGTGAAAAAGGAAATATCTTCCGTTCAAAACTGGAAAGAAGCTTTCTGAGAAACTGCTCGGTGTTCTGTTAATTCATCTCACAGAGCTACATCTTTCCCTTCAAAAGCCTTTAGCTAAGGCTGTTCTTGTGGAATTGGCAAAGTGAAATTTGGTCACCATAGAGGGCTATGGTGAAAAAGGAAATATCTTCCGTTCAAAACTGGAAAGAAGCTTTCTGAGAAACTGCTCTGTGTTCTGTTAATTCATCTCACAGAGTTACATCTTTCCCTTCAAGAAGCCTTTCGCTAAGGCCGTTCTTGTGGAATTGGCAAAGGGTTATTTGGAAGCCCACAGAGGGCTCTGGTGACAAAGGAAATATCTTCCGTTCAAAACTGGAAAGAAGCTTTCTGAGAAACTGCTCTGTGTTCTGTTAATTCATCTCACAGAGTTACATCTTTCCCTTCAAGAAGCCGATCGCGAAGGCCGTTCTTGTGGAATTGGCAAAGGGATATTTGGAAGCCCATAGAGGGCTTTGGAGAAAAAGGAAATATCTTACGTTCAAAACTGGAAAGAAGCTTTCTGAGAAACTGCTCTGTGTTCTGTTAATTCATCTCACAGAGTTACATCTTTCCCTTCAAAAGCCTTTCGCTAAGGCTGTTCTTGTGGAATTGGCAAAGTGATATTTGGAAGCCCATAGAGGGCTATGGTGAAAAAGGAAATATCGTCCGTTCAAACCTGGAAAGAAGCTTTCTGAGAAACTGCTCTGTGTTCTGTTAATTCATCTCACAGAGTTACATCTTTCCTTCAAGAGGCCTTTCGCTAAGGCTGTTCTTGGGGAATTGGGAAAGGGATATTTGGAAGCCCATAGAGGGCTATGGTGAAAAAGGAAATATCTTCCGTTCAAAACTGGAAAGAAGCTTTCTGAGAAACTGCTCTGTGTTCTGTTAATTCATCTCACAGAGTTAGATCTTTCCCTTCAAGAAACCTTTCACTCAGGCTGTTCTTGTGGAATTGGCAAAGGGATATTTGGAAGCCCATAGAGGGCTATGGTGAAAAAGGAAATATCTTCCGTTCAAAACTGGAAAGAAGCTTTCTGAGAAACTGCTCTGTGTTCTGTTAATTCATCTCACAGAGTTAAATCTTTCCCTTCAAGAGGCCTTTCGCTAAGGCTGTTCTTGTTGAATTGGCAAAAGGATATTTGGAAGCCCATTGACGGCTATGGTGAAAAAGGAAATATCTTCCGTTCAAAACTGGAAAGAATCTTTCTGAGAAACTGCTCTGTGTTCTGTTAATTCATCTCACAGAGTTCCATCTTTCCCTTCAAGAAGCCTTTCGCTAAGGCTGTTCTTGTGGAATTGGCAAAGGGATATTTGGAAGCCCATAGAGGGCTATGGTGAAAAAGGAAATATCTTCCGTTCAAAACTGGAAAGAAGCTCTCTGAGAAACTGCTCTGTGTTCCGTGAATTCATCTCACAGAGTTACATCTTTCCCTTCAAGAAGCCTTTCGCTAAGGCTGTTCTTGTGGAATTGGCAAAGGGATATTTGGAAGCCCATAGAGGGCTATGGTGAAAAAGGAAATATCGTCCGTTCAATACTGGAAAGAAGCTTTCTGAGAAACTGCTCTGTGTTCTGTTAATTCATCTCCCAGAGTTACATCTTTCCTTCAAGAGGCCTTTCGCTAAGGCTGTTCTTGGGGAATTGGGAAAGGGATATTTGGAAGCCCATAGAGGGCTATGGTGAAAAAGGAAATATCTTCCGTTCAAAACTGGAAAGAAGCTTTCTGAGAAACTGCTCTGTGTTCTGTTCATTCATGTCACAGAGTTACATCTTTCCCTTCAAGAAGCCTTTCGCTAAGGCTGTTCTTGTGGAATTGGCAAAGGGATATTTGGAAGCCCATAGAGGGCTATGGTGATAAAGGAAATATCTTCCGTTAAAAACTGTAAAGAAGCTTTCTGAGAAACTGCTCTGTGTTCTGTTAATTCATCTCACAGAGTTACATCTTTCCCTTCAAGAAGCCTTTCGCTAAGGCTGTTCTTGTGGAATTGGCAAAGGGATATTTGGAAGCCCATAGAGGGCTATGGTGAAAAAGGAAATATCTTCCGTTCAAAACTGGAAAGAACCTTTCTGAGAAACTAGTCTGTGTTTTGTTAATTCATCTCACAGAGTTACATCTTTCCCTTCAAGAAGGGTTACAATAAGGCTGTTCTTGTGGAATTGGCAAAGGGATATTTGGAAGGCCATAGAGGGCTGTGGTGAAAAAGGAAATATCTTCCGTTCAAAACTGGAAAGAAGCTTCCTGAGAAACTGCTCTGTGTTCTGTTAATTCATCTCAGAGAGTTACATCTTTCCCTTCAAGAAGCCTTTCGCTAAGGCCGTTCTTGTGGAATTGGCAAAGGGATATTTGGCAGCCCATAGACGGCTATGGTGAAAAAGGAAATATCTTCCGTTCAAAACTGGAAAGAAGCTTTCTGAGAAACTGCTCTGTGTTCTGTTAATTCATCTCACAGAGTTACATCATTAACTGCAAGAAGCCTTTCGCTAAGGCTGTTCTTGTGGAATTGTTAAAGGGATATTTGGAAGCCCGTAGACGGCAATGGTGAAAAAGGAAATATCTTCCGTTCAAAACTGGAAAGAAGCTTTCTGAGAAACTGCTCTGTGTTCTGTGAATTCATCTCACAGAGTTACGTCTTTCCCTTCAAGAATTCTTTCGCTAAGGCTGTTCTTGTGGAATTTGCAAGGGGATATTTGGAAGCCCATAGAGGCCTATGGTGAAAAAGGAAAAATCTTCCGATAAAAACTGTAAAGAAGCTTTCTGAGAAACTGCTCTGTGTTCTCTTAATTCATCTCACAGAGTTACATCTTTCCCTTCAAGAAACCTTTCGCTAAGGCTGTTCTTGTGGAATTGGCAAAGCGATATTTGGAAGCCCATAGAGGCCTATGGTGAAAAAGGAAATATCTTCCGTTCAAAACTTGAAAGAAGCTTTCTGAGAAACTGCTCTGTGTTCTGTTAATTCATCTCACAGAGTTACATCTTTCCCTTCAAGAAGCCTTTCGCTAAGGCTGTTCTTGTGGAATTGGCAAAGGTTTATTTGGAAGCCCATAGAGGGCTATGGTGAAAAAGGGAATATCTTCCGTTCAAAGCTGGAAAGAAACTGTCTGAGAAACTGCTCTGTGTTCTGTTAATTCATCTCACAGAGTTACATCTTTCCCTTCAACAAGCCTTTCGCTAAGGCTGTTCTTGTGGAATTGGCAAAGGGATATTTGGAGCCCATAGACGGCTATGGTGAAAAAGGAAATATCTTCCGTTCAAAACTGGAAAGAAGCTTTCTGAGAAACTGCTCGGTGTTCTGTTAATTCATCTCACAGTGTTACATCTTTCCCTTCAAGAAGCCTTTCGCTAAGGCTGTTCTTTTGGAATTGGCAAAGGGATATTTGGAAGCCCATAGAGGGCTATGGTGAAAAAGGAAATATCTTCCGTTCAAAACTGGAAAGAAGCTTTCTGAGAAACTGCTCTGTGTTCTGTTAATTCATCTCACAGAGTTAGATCTTTCCCTTCAAGAAACCTTTCGCTAAGGCTGTTCTTGTGGAATTCGCAAAGGGATATTT
This sequence comes from Chlorocebus sabaeus, assembly GCF_047675955.1. Classification (NCBI taxonomy): domain Eukaryota; kingdom Metazoa; phylum Chordata; class Mammalia; order Primates; family Cercopithecidae; genus Chlorocebus; species Chlorocebus sabaeus. Next base: position 3,087,342 of record NW_027328036.1, on the reverse strand, counting down.
GGAAGCCCATAGAGGGCTATGGTGAAAAAGGAAATGTCTTCCGTTCAAAACTGAAAAGAAGCTTTCTGAGAAACTGCTCTGTGTTCTGTTAATTCATCTCACAGAGTTAAATCTTTCCCTTCAAGAGGCCTTTCGCTAAGGCTGTTCTTGTTGAATTGGCAAAAGGATATTTGGAAGCCCATTGACGGCTATGGTGAAAAAGGAAATATCTTCCGTTCAAAACTGGAAAGAATCTTTCTGAGAAACTGCTCTGTGTTCTGTTAATTCATCTCACAGAGTTACATCTTTCCCTTCAAGAAGCCTTTCGCTAAGGCTGTTCTTGTGGAATTGGCAAAGGGATATTTGGAAGCCCATAGAGGGCTATGGTGAAAAAGGAAATATCTTCCGTTCAAAACTGGAAAGAAGCTCTCTGAGAAACTGCTCTGTGTTCCGTGAATTCGTCTCACAGAGTTACATCTTTCCCTTCAAGAAGCCTTTCGCTAAGGCTGTTCTTGTGGAATTGGCAAAGGGATATTTGGAAGCCCATAGAGGGCTATGGTGAAAAAGGAAGTATCTTCCGTTGAAAACTGGAAAGAAGCTTTCTGAGAAACTGCTCTGTGTTCTGTTAATTCATCTCACAGATTTACATCTTTCCCTTCAAGAAGCCTTTCGCTAAGGCCGTTCTTGTGGAATTGGTAAAGGGATATTTGGAAGCCCATAGACGGCTATGGTGAAAAAGGAAATATCTTCAGTTCAAAACTGGAAAGAAGCTTTCTGAGAAACTGCTTTGTGTTCTCTTAATTCATCTCACAGAGTTACATCTTTCCCTTCAAGAAACCTTTCGCTAAGGCTGTTCTTGTGGAATTGGCAAAGGGATATTTGGAAGCCCATAGAGGGCTATGGTGAAAAAGGAAATATCTTCCGTTCAAAACTGGAAAGAAGCTTTGTGAGAAACTGCTCGGTGTTCTGTTAATTCATCTCACAGAGCTACATCTTTCCCTTCAAAAGCCTTTAGCTAAGGCTGTTCTTGTGGAATTGGCAAAGTGAAATTTGGTCACCATAGAGGGCTATGGTGAAAACGGAAATATCTTCCGTTCAAAACTGGAAAGAAGCTTTCTGAGAAACTGCTCTGTGTTCTGTTAATTCATCTCACAGAGTTACATCTTTCCCTTCAAGAAGCCTTTCGCTAAGGCCGTTCTTGGGGAATTGGCAAAGGGATATTTGGAAGCCCATAGAGGGCTCTGGTGACAAAGGAAATATCTTCCGTTCAAAACTGGAAAGAAGCTTTCTGAGAAACTGCTCTGTGTTCTGTTAATTCATCTCACAGAGTTACATCTTTCCCTTCAAGAAGCCGATCGCGAAGGCCGTTCTTGTGGAATTGGCAAAGGGATATTTGGAAGCCCATAGAGGGCTTTGGAGAAAAAGGAAATATCTTACGTTCAAAACTGGAAAGAAGCTTTCTGAGAAACTGCTCTGTGTTCTGTTAATTCATCTCACAGAGTTACATCTTTCCCTTCAAAAGCCTTTCGCTAAGGCTGTTCTTGTGGAATTGGCAAAGTGATATTTGGAAGCCCATAGAGGGCTATGGTGAAAAAGGAAATATCGTCCGTTCAAACCTGGAAAGAAGCTTTCTGAGAAACTGCTCTGTGTTCTGTTAATTCATCTCACAGAGTTACATCTTTCCTTCAAGAGGCCTTTCGCTAAGGCTGTTCTTGGGGAATTGGGAAAGGGATATTTGGAAGCCCATAGAGGGCTATGGTGAAAAAGGAAATATCTTCCGTTCAAAACTGGAAAGAAGCTTTCTGAGAAACTGCTCTGTGTTCTGTTCATTCATGTCACAGAGTTACATCTTTCCCTTCAAGAAGCCTTTCGCTAAGGCTGTTCTTGTGGAATTGGCAAAGGGATATTTGGAAGCCCATAGAGGGCTATGGTGATAAAGGAAATATCTTCCGTTAAAAACTGTAAAGAAGCTTTCTGAGAAACTGCTCTGTGTTCTGTTAATTCATCTCACAGAGTTACATCTTTCCCTTCAAGAAGCCTTTCGCTAAGGCTGTTCTTGTGGAATTGGCAAAGGGATATTTGGAAGCCCATAGAGGGCTATGGTGAAAAAGGAAATATCTTCCGTTCAAAACTGGAAAGAACCTTTCTGAGAAACTAGTCTGTGTTTTGTTAATTCATCTCACAGAGTTACATCTTTCCCTTCAAGAAGCCTTACACTAAGGCTGTTCTTGTGGAATTGGCAAAGGGATATTTGGAAGCCCATAGAGGGCTATGGTGAAAAAGGAAATATCTTCCGTTCAAAACTGGAAAGAAGCTTCCTGAGAAACTGCTCTGTGTTCTGTTAATTCATCTCACAGAGTTACATCTTTCCCTTCAAGAAGCCTTTCGCTAAGGCCGTTCTTGTGGAATTGGCAAAGGGATATTTGGCAGCCCATAGACGGCTATGGTGAAAAAGGAAATATCTTCCGTTCAAAACTGGAAAGAAGCTTTCTGAGAAACTGCTCTGTGTTCTGTTAATTCATCTCACAGAGTTACATCTTTCCCTTCAAGAAACCTTTCGCTAAGGCTGTTCTTGTGGAATTGGCAAAGCGATATTTGGAAGCCCATAGAGGCCTATGGTGAAAGAGGAAATATCTTCCGTTCAAAACTTGAAAGAAGCTTTCTGAGAAACTGCTCTGTGTTCTGTTAATTCATCTCACAGAGTTACATCTTTCCCTTCAAGAAGCCTTTCGCTAAGGCTGTTCTTGTGGAATTGGCAAAGGTTTATTTGGAAGCCCATAGAGGGCTATGGTGAAAAAGGGAATATCTTCCGTTCAAAGCTGGAAAGAAGCTGTCTGAGAAACTGCTCTGTGTTCTGTTAATTCATCTCACAGAGTTACATCTTTCCCTTCAAGAAGCCTTTCGCTAAGGCTGTTCTTGTGGAATTGGCAAAGGGATATTTGGAAGCCCATAGAGGGCTTTGGTGAAAAAGGAAATATCTTCCGTTCAAAACTGGAAAGAAGCTTTCTGAGAAACTGCTCGGTGTTCTGTTAATTCATCTCACAGAGTTACATCTTTCCCTTCAAGAAGCCTTTCGTTAAGGCTGTTCTTTTGGAATTGGCAAAGGGATATTTGGAAGCCCATAGAGGGCTATGGTGAAAAAGGAAATATCTTCCGTTCAAAACTGGAAAGAAGCTTTCTGAGAAACTGCTCTGTGTTCTGTTAATTCATCTCACAGAGTTAGATCTTTCCCTTCAAGAAACCTTTCACTCAGGCTGTTCTTGTGGAATTGGCAAAGGGATATTTGGAAGCCCATAGAGGGCTATGGTGAAAAAGGAAATATCTTCCGTTCAAAACTGGAAAGAAGCTTTCTGAGAAACTGCTCTGTGTTCTGTTAATTCATCTCACAGAGTTAAATCTTTCCCTTCAAGAGGCCTTTCGCTAAGGCTGTTCTTGTTGAATTGGCAAAAGGATATTTGGAAGCCCATTGACGGCTATGGTGAAAAAGGAAATATCTTCCGTTCAAAACTGGAAAGAATCTTTCTGAGAAACTGCTCTGTGTTCTGTTAATTCATCTCACAGAGTTACATCTTTCCCTTCAAGAAGCCTTTCGCTAAGGCTGTTCTTGTGGAATTGGCAAAGGGATATTTGGAAGCCCATAGAGGGCTATGGTGAAAAAGGAAATATCTTCCGTTCAAAACTGGAAAGAAGCTCTCTGAGAAACTGCTCTGTGTTCCGTGAATTCATCTCACAGAGTTACATCTTTCCCTTCAAGAAGCCTTTCGCTAAGGCTGTTCTTGTGGAATTGGCAAAGGGATATTTGGAAGCCCATAGAGGGCTATGGTGAAAAAGGAAGTATCTTCCGTTGAAAACTGGAAAGAAGTTTTCTGAGAAACTGCTCTGTGTTCTGTTAATTCATCTCACAGAGTTACATCTTTCCCTTCAAGAAGCCTTTCGCTAAGGCCGTTCTTGTGGAATTGGTAAAGGGATATTTGGAAGCCCATAGACGGCTATGGTGAAAAAGGAAATATCTTCCGTTCAAAACTGGAAAGAATCTTTCTGAGAAACTGCTTTGTGTTCTCTTAATTCATCTCACAGAGTTACATCTTTCCCTTCAAGAAACCTTTCGCTAAGGCTGTTCTTGTGGAATTGGCAAAGGGATACTTGGAAGCCCATAGAGGGCTATGGTGAAAAAGGAAATATCTTCCGTTCAAAACTGGAAAGAAGCTTTCTGAGAAACTGCTCGGTGTTCTGTTAATTCATCTCACAGAGCTACATCTTTCCCTTCAAAAGCCTTTAGCTAAGGCTGTTCTTGTGGAATTGGCAAAGTGAAATTTGGTCACCATAGAGGGCTATGGTGAAAAAGGAAATATCTTCCGTTCAAAACTGGAAAGAAGCTTTCGGAGAAACTGCTCTGTGTTCTGTTAATTCATCTCACAGAGTTACATCTTTCCCTTCAAGAAGCCTTTCGCTAAGGCCGTTCTTGTGGAATTGGCACAGGGATATTTGGAAGCCCATAGAGGGCTCTGGTGACAAAGGAAATATCTTCCGTTCAAAACTGGAAAGAAGCTTTCTGAGAAACTGCTCTGTGTTCTGTTAATTCATCTCACAGAGTTACATCTTTCCCTTCAAGAAGCCGATCGCGAAGGCCGTTCTTGTGGAATTGGCAAAGGGATATTTGGAAGCCCATAGAGGGCTTTGGAGAAAAAGGAAATATCTTCCGTTCAAAACTGGAAAGAAGCTTTCTGAGAAACTGCTCTGTGTTCTGTTAATTCATCTCACAGAGTTACATCTTTCCCTTCAATAGCCTTTCGCTAAGGCTGTTCTTGTGGAATTGGCAAAGTGATATTTGGAAGCCCATAGAGGGCTATGGTGAAAAAGGAAATATCGTCCGTTCAAAACTGGAAAGAAGCTTTCTGAGAAACTGCTCTGTGTTCTGTTAATTCATCTCACAGAGTTACATCTTTCCTTCAAGAGGCCTTTCGCTAAGGCTGTTCTTGGGGAATTGGGAAAGGGATATTTGGAAGCCCATAGACGGCTACGGTGAAAAAGGAAATATCTTCCGTTCAAAACTGGAAAGATGCTTTCTGAGAAACTGCTCTGTGTTCTGTGAATTCATATCACAGAGTTACATCTTTCCCTTCAAGAAGCCTTTGGCTAAGGCTGTTCTTGTGGAATTGGCAAAGGGATATTTGGAAGCCCATAGAGGGCTATGGTGAAAAAGGAAATATCTTCCGTTCAAAACTGGAAAGAAGCTTTCTGAGAAATTGCTCTGTGTTCTGTTAATTCATCTCACAGAGTTACATCTTTCCCTTCAAGAAGCCTTTCGCTAAGGCTGTTCTTGTGGAATAGGCAAAGGGATATTTGGAAGCCCATAGAGGGATAGGGTGCAAAAGGAAATATCTTCCATTCAAAACTGGAAAGAAGCTTTCTGAGAAACTAGTCTGTGTTTTGTTAATTCATCTCACAGAGTTACATCTTTCCCTTCAAGAAGCCTTTCGCTAAGGCTGTTCTTGTGGAATTGGCAAAGGGATATTTGGAAGCCCATAGAGGGCTATGGTGAAAAAGGAAATATCGTCCGTTCAATACTGGAAAGAAGCTTTCTGAGAAACTGCTCTGTGTTCTGTTCATTCATGTTACAGAGTTACATCTTTCCCTTCAAGAAGCCTTTCGCTAAGGATGTTCTTGTGGAATTGGCAAAGGGATATTTGGAAGCCCATAGAGGGATATGGTGATAAAGGAAATATCTTCCGTTAAAAACTGTAAAGAAGCTTTCTGAGAAACTGCTCTGTGTTCTGTTAATTCATCTCACAGAGTTACATCTTTCCCTTCAAGAAGCCTTTCGCTAAGGCTGTTCTTGTGGAATTGGCAAAGGGATATTTGGAAGCCCATAGAGGGCTATGGTGAAAAAGGAAATATCTTCCGTTCAAAACTGGAAAAAAGCTTTCTGAGAAACTAGTCTGTGTTTTGTTAATTCATCTCACAGAGTTACATCTTTCCCTTCAAGAAGCCTTACATTAAGGCTGTTCTTGTGGAATTGGCAAAGGGATATTTGGAAGGCCATAGAGGGCTATGGTGAAAAAGGAAATATCTTCCGTTCAAAACTGGAAAGAAGCTTCCTGAGAAACTGCTCTGTGTTCTGTTAATTCATCTCACAGAGTTACATCTTTCCCTTCAAGAAGCCTTTCGCTAAGGCTGTTCTTGTGGAATTGGCAAAGGCATATTTGGAAGCCCATAGAGGGCTATGGTGAAAAAGGAAGTATCTTCCGTTCAAAACTGGAAAGAAGCTTTCCGAGAAACTGCTCTGTGTTCTGTTAATTCATCTCACAGAGTTACATCTTTCCCTTCAAGAAGCCTTTCGCTAAGGCCGTTCTTGTGGAATTGGCAAAGGGATATTTGGCAGCCCATAGACGGCTATGGTGGAAAAGGAAATATCTTCCGTTCAAAACTGTAAAGAAGCTTCTGAGAAACTGCTCTGTGTTCTGTTAATTCATCTCACAGAGTTACATCATTAACTGCAAGAAGCCTTTCGCTAAGGCTGTTCTTGTGAAATTGTTAAAGGGATATTTGGAAGCCCATAGACGGCAATGGTGAAAAAGGAAATATCTTCCGTTCAAAACTGGAAAGAAGCTTTCTGAGAAACTGCTCTGTGTTCTGTTAATTCATCTCACAGAGTTACATCTTTCCCTTCAAGAGGCCTTTCGCTAAGGCTGTTCTTGTTGAATTGGCAAAGGGATATTTGGAAGCCCATTGACGGCTATGGTGAAAAAGGAAATATCTTCCGTTCAAAACTGGAAAGAAGCTTTCTGAGAAACTGCTCTGTGTTCTGTTAATTCATCTCACAGAGTTACATCTTTCCCTTCAAGAAGCCTTTCGCTAAGGCTGTTCTTGTGGAATTGGCAAAGGGATATTTGGAAGCCCATAGAGGGCTATGGTGAAAAAGGAAATATCTTCCGTTCAAAACTGGAAAGAAGCTTTCTGAGAGACTGCTCTGTGTTCTGTGAATTCGTCTCACAGAGTTACATCTTTCCCTTCAAGAAGCCTTTCGCTAAGGCTGTTCTTGTGGAATTGTCAAAGGGATATTTGGAAGCCCATAGAGGCCTATGGTGAAAAAGGAAATATCTTCCGTTGAAAACTGGAAAGAAGCTTTCTGAGAAACTGCTCTGTGTTCTGTTAATTCATCTCACAGAGTTACATCTTTCCCTTCAAGAAGCCTTTCGCTAAGGCCGTTCTTGTGGAATTGGTAAAGGGATATTTGGAAGCCCATAGACGGCTACGGTGAAAAAGGAAATATCTTCCGTTCAAAACTGGAAAGAAGGTTTCTGAGAAACTGCTTTGTGTTCTGTTAATTTATCTCACAGAGTTACATCTTTCCCTTCAAGAAACCTTTCGCTAAGGCTGTTCTTGTGGAATTGGCAAAGGGATATTTGGAAGCCCATAGAGGGCTATGGTGAAAAAGGAAATATCTTCCGTTCAAAACTGGAAAGAAGCTTTGTGAGAAACTGCTCGGTGTTCTGTTAATTCATCTCACAGAGCTACATCTTTCCCTTCAAAAGCCTTTAGCTAAGGCTGTTCTTGTGGAATTGGCAAAGTGAAATTTGGTCACCATAGAGGGCTATGGTGAAAACGGAAATATCTTCCGTTCAAAACTGGAAAGAAGCTTTCTGAGAAACTGCTCTGTGTTCTGTTAATTCATCTCACAGAGTTACATCTTTCCCTTCAAGAAGCCTTTCGCTAAGGCCGTTCTTGGGGAATTGGCAAAGGGATATTTGGAAGCCCATAGAGGGCTCTGGTGACAAAGGAAATATCTTCCGTTCAAAACTGGAAAGAAGCTTTCTGAGAAACTGCTCTGTGTTCTGTTAATTCATCTCACAGAGTTACATCTTTCCCTTCAAGAAGCCGATCGCGAAGGCCGTTCTTGTGGAATTGGCAAAGGGATATTTGGAAGCCCATAGAGGGCTTTGGAGAAAAAGGAAATATCTTACGTTCAAAACTGGAAAGAAGCTTTCTGAGAAACTGCTCTGTGTTCTGTTAATTCATCTCACAGAGTTACATCTTTCCCTTCAAAAGCCTTTCGCTAAGGCTGTTCTTGTGGAATTGGCAAAGTGATATTTGGAAGCCCATAGAGGGCTATGGTGAAAAAGGAAATATCGTCCGTTCAAACCTGGAAAGAAGCTTTCTGAGAAACTGCTCTGTGTTCTGTTAATTCATCTCACAGAGTTACATCTTTCCTTCAAGAGGCCTTTCGCTAAGGCTGTTCTTGGGGAATTGGGAAAGGGATATTTGGAAGCCCATAGAGGGCTATGGTGAAAAAGGAAATATCTTCCGTTCAAAACTGGAAAGAAGCTTTCTGAGAAACTGCTCTGTGTTCTGTTCATTCATGTCACAGAGTTACATCTTTCCCTTCAAGAAGCCTTTCGCTAAGGCTGTTCTTGTGGAATTGGCAAAGGGATATTTGGAAGCCCATAGAGGGCTATGGTGATAAAGGAAATATCTTCCGTTAAAAACTGTAAAGAAGCTTTCTGAGAAACTGCTCTGTGTTCTGTTAATTCATCTCACAGAGTTACATCTTTCCCTTCAAGAAGCCTTTCGCTAAGGCTGTTCTTGTGGAATTGGCAAAGGGATATTTGGAAGCCCATAGAGGGCTATGGTGAAAAAGGAAATATCTTCCGTTCAAAACTGGAAAGAACCTTTCTGAGAAACTAGTCTGTGTTTTGTTAATTCATCTCACAGAGTTACATCTTTCCCTTCAAGAAGCCTTACACTAAGGCTGTTCTTGTGGAATTGGCAAAGGGATATTTGGAAGGCCATAGAGGGCTATGGTGAAAAAGGAAATATCTTCCGTTCAAAACTGGAAAGAAGCTTCCTGAGAAACTGCTCTGTGTTCTGTTAATTCATCTCACAGAGTTACATCTTTCCCTTCAAGAAGCCTTTCGCTAAGGCCGTTCTTGTGGAATTGGCAAAGGGATATTTGGCAGCCCATAGACGGCTATGGTGAAAAAGGAAATATCTTCCGTTCAAAACTGGAAAGAAGCTTTCTGAGAAACTGCTCTGTGTTCTGTTAATTCATCTCACAGAGTTACATCTTTCCCTTCAAGAAACCTTTCGCTAAGGCTGTTCTTGTGGAATTGGCAAAGCGATATTTGGAAGCCCATAGAGGCCTATGGTGAAAGAGGAAATATCTTCCGTTCAAAACTTGAAAGAAGCTTTCTGAGAAACTGCTCTGTGTTCTGTTAATTCATCTCACAGAGTTACATCTTTCCCTTCAAGAAGCCTTTCGCTAAGGCTGTTCTTGTGGAATTGGCAAAGGTTTATTTGGAAGCCCATAGAGGGCTATGGTGAAAAAGGGAATATCTTCCGTTCAAAGCTGGAAAGAAGCTGTCTGAGAAACTGCTCTGTGTTCTGTTAATTCATCTCACAGAGTTACATCTTTCCCTTCAAGAAGCCTTTCGCTAAGGCTGTTCTTGTGGAATTGGCAAAGGGATATTTGGAAGCCCATAGAGGGCTTTGGTGAAAAAGGAAATATCTTCCGTTCAAAACTGGAAAGAAGCTTTCTGAGAAACTGCTCGGTGTTCTGTTAATTCATCTCACAGAGTTACATCTTTCCCTTCAAGAAGCCTTTCGTTAAGGCTGTTCTTTTGGAATTGGCAAAGGGATATTTGGAAGCCCATAGAGGGCTATGGTGAAAAAGGAAATATCTTCCGTTCAAAACTGGAAAGAAGCTTTCTGAGAAACTGCTCTGTGTTCTGTTAATTCATCTCACAGAGTTAGATCTTTCCCTTCAAGAAACCTTTCACTCAGGCTGTTCTTGTGGAATTGGCAAAGGGATATTTGGAAGCCCATAGAGGGCTATGGTGAAAAAGGAAATATCTTCCGTTCAAAACTGGAAAGAAGCTTTCTGAGAAACTGCTCTGTGTTCTGTTAATTCATCTCACAGAGTTAAATCTTTCCCTTCAAGAGGCCTTTCGCTAAGGCTGTTCTTGTTGAATTGGCAAAAGGATATTTGGAAGCCCATTGACGGCTATGGTGAAAAAGGAAATATCTTCCGTTCAAAACTGGAAAGAATCTTTCTGAGAAACTGCTCTGTGTTCTGTTAATTCATCTCACAGAGTTACATCTTTCCCTTCAAGAAGCCTTTCGCTAAGGCTGTTCTTGTGGAATTGGCAAAGGGATATTTGGAAGCCCATAGAGGGCTATGGTGAAAAAGGAAATATCTTCCGTTCAAAACTGGAAAGAAGCTCTCTGAGAAACTGCTCTGTGTTCCGTGAATTCATCTCACAGAGTTACATCTTTCCCTTCAAGAAGCCTTTCGCTAAGGCTGTTCTTGTGGAATTGGCAAAGGGATATTTGGAAGCCCATAGAGGGCTATGGTGAAAAAGGAAGTATCTTCCGTTGAAAACTGGAAAGAAGTTTTCTGAGAAACTGCTCTGTGTTCTGTTAATTCATCTCACAGAGTTACATCTTTCCCTTCAAGAAGCCTTTCGCTAAGGCCGTTCTTGTGGAATTGGTAAAGGGATATTTGGAAGCCCATAGACGGCTATGGTGAAAAAGGAAATATCTTCCGTTTAAAACTGGAAAGAAGCTTTCTGAGAAACTGCTTTGTGTTCTCTTAATTCATCTCACAGAGTTACATCTTTCCCTTCAAGAAACCTTTCGCTAAGGCTGTTCTTGTGGAATTGGCAAAGGGATACTTGGAAGCCCATAGAGGGCTATGGTGAAAAAGGAAATATCTTCCGTTCAAAACTGGAAAGAAGCTTTCTGAGAAACTGCTCGGTGTTCTGTTAATTCATCTCACAGAGCTACATCTTTCCCTTCAAAAGCCTTTAGCTAAGGCTGTTCTTGTGGAATTGGCAAAGTGAAATTTGGTCACCATAGAGGGCTATGGTGAAAAAGGAAATATCTTCCGTTCAAAACTGGAAAGAAGCTTTCGGAGAAACTGCTCTGTGTTCTGTTAATTCATCTCACAGAGTTACATCTTTCCCTTCAAGAAGCCTTTCGCTAAGGCCGTTCTTGTGGAATTGGCACAGGGATATTTGGAAGCCCATAGAGGGCTCTGGTGACAAAGGAAATATCTTCCGTTCAAAACTGGAAAGAAGCTTTCTGAGAAACTGCTCTGTGTTCTGTTAATTCATCTCACAGAGTTACATCTTTCCCTTCAAGAAGCCGATCGCGAAGGCCGTTCTTGTGGAATTGGCAAAGGGATATTTGGAAGCCCATAGAGGGCTTTGGAGAAAAAGGAAATATCTTCCGTTCAAAACTGGAAAGAAGCTTTCTGAGAAACTGCTCTGTGTTCTGTTAATTCATCTCACAGAGTTACATCTTTCCCTTCAATAGCCTTTCGCTAAGGCTGTTCTTGTGGAATTGGCAAAGTGATATTTGGAAGCCCATAGAGGGCTATGGTGAAAAAGGAAATATCGTCCGTTCAAAACTGGAAAGAAGCTTTCTGAGAAACTGCTCTGTGTTCTGTTAATTCATCTCACAGAGTTACATCTTTCCTTCAAGAGGCCTTTCGCTAAGGCTGTTCTTGGGGAATTGGGAAAGGGATATTTGGAAGCCCATAGACGGCTACGGTGAAAAAGGAAATATCTTCCGTTCAAAACTGGAAAGATGCTTTCTGAGAAACTGCTCTGTGTTCTGTGAATTCATATCACAGAGTTACATCTTTCCCTTCAAGAAGCCTTTGGCTAAGGCTGTTCTTGTGGAATTGGCAAAGGGATATTTGGAAGCCCATAGAGGGCTATGGTGAAAAAGGAAATATCTTCCGTTCAAAACTGGAAAGAAGCTTTCTGAGAAATTGCTCTGTGTTCTGTTAATTCATCTCACAGAGTTACATCTTTCCCTTCAAGAAGCCTTTCGCTAAGGCTGTTCTTGTGGAATAGGCAAAGGGATATTTGGAAGCCCATAGAGGGATAGGGTGCAAAAGGAAATATCTTCCATTCAAAACTGGAAAGAAGCTTTCTGAGAAACTAGTCTGTGTTTTGTTAATTCATCTCACAGAGTTACATCTTTCCCTTCAAGAAGCCTTTCGCTAAGGCTGTTCTTGTGGAATTGGCAAAGGGATATTTGGAAGCCCATAGAGGGCTATGGTGAAAAAGGAAATATCGTCCGTTCAATACTGGAAAGAAGCTTTCTGAGAAACTGCTCTGTGTTCTGTTCATTCATGTTACAGAGTTACATCTTTCCCTTCAAGAAGCCTTTCGCTAAGGATGTTCTTGTGGAATTGGCAAAGGGATATTTGGAAGCCCATAGAGGGATATGGTGATAAAGGAAATATCTTCCGTTAAAAACTGTAAAGAAGCTTTCTGAGAAACTGCTCTGTGTTCTGTTAATTCATCTCACAGAGTTACATCTTTCCCTTCAAGAAGCCTTTCGCTAAGGCTGTTCTTGTGGAATTGGCAAAGGGATATTTGGAAGCCCATAGAGGGCTATGGTGAAAAAGGAAATATCTTCCGTTCAAAACTGGAAAAAACCTTTCTGAGAAACTAGTCTGTGTTTTGTTAATTCATCTCACAGAGTTACATCTTTCCCTTCAAGAAGCCTTACATTAAGGCTGTTCTTGTGGAATTGGCAAAGGGATATTTGGAAGGCCATAGAGGGCTATGGTGAAAAAGGAAATATCTTCCGTTCAAAACTGGAAAGAAGCTTCCTGAGAAACTGCTCTGTGTTCTGTTAATTCATCTCACAGAGTTACATCTTTCCCTTCAAGAAGCCTTTCGCTAAGGCTGTTCTTGTGGAATTGGCAAAGGCATATTTGGAAGCCCATAGAGGGCTATGGTGAAAAAGGAAGTATCTTCCGTTCAAAACTGGAAAGAAGCTTTCCGAGAAACTGCTCTGTGTTCTGTTAATTCATCTCACAGAGTTACATCTTTCCCTTCAAGAAGCCTTTCGCTAAGGCCGTTCTTGTGGAATTGGCAAAGGGATATTTGGCAGCCCATAGACGGCTATGGTGGAAAAGGAAATATCTTCCGTTCAAAACTGTAAAGAAGCTTCTGAGAAACTGCTCTGTGTTCTGTTAATTCATCTCACAGAGTTACATCATTAACTGCAAGAAGCCTTTCGCTAAGGCTGTTCTTGTGGAATTGTTAAAGGGATATTTGGAAGCCCATAGACGGCAATGGTGAAAAAGGAAATATCTTCCGTTCAAAACTGGAAAGAAGCTTTCTGAGAAACTGCTCTGTGTTCTGTTAATTCATCTCACAGAGTTACATCTTTCCCTTCAAGAGGCCTTTCGCTAAGGCTGTTCTTGTTGAATTGGCAAAGGGATATTTGGAAGCCCATTGACGGCTATGGTGAAAAAGGAAATATCTTCCGTTCAAAACTGGAAAGAAGCTTTCTGAGAAACTGCTCTGTGTTCTGTTAATTCATCTCACAGAGTTACATCTTTCCCTTCAAGAAGCCTTTCGCTAAGGCTGTTCTTGTGGAATTGGCAAAGGGATATTTGGAAGCCCATAGAGGGCTATGGTGAAAAAGGAAATATCTTCCGTTCAAAACTGGAAAGAAGCTTTCTGAGAGACTGCTCTGTGTTCTGTGAATTCGTCTCACAGAGTTACATCTTTCCCTTCAAGAAGCCTTTCGCTAAGGCTGTTCTTGTGGAATTGTCAAAGGGATATTTGGAAGCCCATAGAGGCCTATGGTGAAAAAGGAAATATCTTCCGTTGAAAACTGGAAAGAAGCTTTCTGAGAAACTGCTCTGTGTTCTGTTAATTCATCTCACAGAGTTACATCTTTCCCTTCAAGAAGCCTTTCGCTAAGGCCGTTCTTGTGGAATTGGTAAAGGGATATTTGGAAGCCCATAGACGGCTACGGTGAAAAAGGAAATATCTTCCGTTCAAAACTGGAAAGAAGGTTTCTGAGAAACTGCTTTGTGTTCTGTTAATTTATCTCACAGAGTTACATCTTTCCCTTCAAGAAGCCTTTCGCTAAGGCTGTTCTTGTGGAATTGGCAAAGGTTTATTTGGAAGCCCATAGAGGGCTATGGTGAAAAAGGGAATATCTTCCGTTCAAAGCTGGAAATAAGCTTTCTGAGAAACTGCTCTGTGTTCTGTTAATTCATCTCACAGAGTTACATCTTTCCCTTCAAGAAGCCTTTCGCTAAGGCTGTTCTTGTGGAATTGGCAAAGGGATATTTGGAAGCCCATTGACGGCTATGGTGAAAAAGGAAATATCTTCCGTTCAAAACTGGAAAGAAGCTTTCTGAGAAACTGCTCTGTGTTCTGTTAATTCATCTCACAGAGTTACATCTTTCCCTTCAAGAAACCTTTCGCTAAGGCTGTTCTTGTGGAATTGGCAAAGGGATATTTGGAAGCCCATAGAGGGCTATGGTGAAAAAGGAAATATCTTCCGTTCAAAACTGGAAAGAAGCTCTCTGAGAAACTGCTCTGTGTTCTGTGAATTCGTCTCACAGAGTTACATCTTTCCCTTCAAGAAGCCTTTCGCTAAGGCTGTTCTTGTGGAATTGGCAAAGGGATATTTGGAAGCCCATAGAGGGCTATGGTGAAAAAGGAAGTATCATCCGTTGAAAACTGGAAAGAAGCTTTCTGAGAAACTGCTCTGTGTTCTGTTAATTCATCTCACAGAGTTACATCTTTCCCTTCAAGAAGCCTTTCGCTAAGGCCGTTCTTGTGGAATTGGTAAAGGGATATTTGGAAGCCCATAGACGGCTACGGTGAAAAAGGAAATATCTTCCGTTCAAAACTGGAAAGAAGCTTTCTGAGAAACTGCTTTGTGTTCTGTTAATTCATCTCACAGAGTTACATCTTTCCCTTCAAGAAACCTTTCGCTAAGGCTGTTCTTGTGGAATTGGCAAAGGGATACTTGGAAGCCCATAGAGGGCTATGGTGAAAAAGGAAATATCTTCCGTTCAAAACTGGAAAGAAGCTTTCTGAGAAACTGCTCGGTGTTCTGTTAATTCATCTCACAGAGCTACATCTTTACCTTCAAAAGCCTTTAGCTAAGGCTGTTCTTGTGGAATTGGCAAAGTGAAATTTTGTCACCATAGATGGCTATGGTGAAAAAGGAAATATCTTCCGTTCAAAACTGGAAAGAAGCTTTCTGAGAAACTGCTCTGTGTTCTGTTAATTCATCTCACAGAGTTACATCTTTCCCTTCAAGAAGCCTTTCGCTAAGGCCGTTCTTGTGGAATTGGCAAAGGGATATTTGGAAGCCCATAGAGGGCTATGGTGAAAAAGGAAATATCTTCCGTTCAAAACTGGAAAGAAGCTTTCTGAGAAACTGCTCTGTGTTCTGTTAATTCATCTCACAGAGTTACATCTTTCCCTTCAAGAAGCCGATCGCGAAGGCCGTTCTTGTGGAATTGGCAAAGGGATATTTGGAAGCCCATAGAGGGCTATGGTGAAAAAGGAAATATCTTACGTTCAAAACTGGAAAGAAGCTTTCTGTGAAACTGCTCTGTGTTCTGTTAATTCATCTCACAGAGTTACATCTTTCCCTTCAAAAGCCTTTCGCTAAGGCTGTTCTTGTGGAATTGGCAAAGTGATATTTGGAAGCCCATAGAGGGCTATGGTGAAAAAGGAAATATCGTCCGTTCAAAACTGGAAAGAAGCTTTCTGAGAAACTGCTCTGTGTTCTGTTAATTCATCTCACAGAGTTACATCGTTCCTTCAAGAGGCCTTTCGCTAAGGCTGTTCTTGGGGAATTGGGAAAGGGATATTTGGAAGCCCATAGACGGCTATGGTGAAAAAGGAAATATCTTCCGTTCAAAACTGGAAAGAAGCTTTCTGAGAAACTGCTCTGTGTTCTGTGAATTCATCTCACAGAGTTACATCTTTTCCTTAAAGAAGCCTTTCGCTAAGGCTGTTTTTGGTGAATTGGCAAAGGGATATTTGGAAGCCCATAGAGGGCTATGGTGAAAAAGGAAATATCGTCCGTTCAAAACTGGAAAGAAACTTTCTGAGAAACTGCTCTCTGTTCTGTTAATTCATCTCACAGAGTTACATCTTTCCCTGCAAGAAGCCTTTCGCTAAGGCTGTTCTTGGGGAATTGGGAAAGGGATATTTGGAAGCCCATAGATGGCTATGGTGAAAAAGGAAATATCTTCCGTTCAAAACTGGAAAGAAGCTTTCTGAGAAACTGCTCTGTGTTCTGTTAATTCATCTCACAGAGTTACATCTTTCCCTTCAAGAAGCCTTTCGCTAAGGCTGTTCTTTTGGAATTGGCAAAGGGATATTTGGAAGCCCATAGAGGGCTATGGTGAAAAAGGAAATATCTTCCGTTCAAAACTGGAATGAAGCTTTCTGAGAAACTGCTCTGTGTTCTGTTAATTCATCTCACAGAGTTACATCTTTCCGTTCAAGAAGCCTTTCGCTAAGGCTGTTCTTGTGGAATTGGCAAAGGGATATTTGGAAGCCCATAGAGGGCTATGGTGGAAAAGGAAATATCTTCCGTTCAAAACTGGAAAGAAGCTTTCTGAGAAACTGCTCTGTGTTCTGTTAATTCATCTCACAGAGTTACATCATTAAGTGAAAGAAGCCTTTCGCTAAGGCTGTTCTTGTGGAATTGTTAAAGGGATATTTGGAAGCCCATAGACGGCAATGGTGAAAAGGAAATATCTTCCGTTCAAAACTGGAAAGAAGCTTTCTGAGAAACTGCTATGTGTTCTGTTAATTCATCTCACAGAGTTACATCTTTCCCTTCAAGAATCCTTTCGCTAAGGCTGTTCTTGTGGAATTGGCAAAGGGATATTTGGAAGCCCTTAGAGGCCTATGGTGAAAAAGGAAAAATCTTCCGATAAAAACTGTAAAGAAGCTTTCTGAGAAACTGCTCTGTGTTCTGTTAATTCATCTCACAGAGTTACATCTTTCCCTTCAAGAAACCTTTCGCTAAGGCTGTTCTTGTGGAATTGGCAAAGCGATATTTGGAAGCCCATAGAGGCCTATGGTGAAAAAGGAAATATCTTCCGTTCAAAATTTGAAAGAAGCTTTCTGAGAAACTGCTCTGTGTTCTGTTAATTCATCTCACAGAGTTACATCTTTCCCTTCAAGAAGCCTTTCGCTAAGGCTGTTCTTGTGGAATTGGCAAAGGGATATTTGGAAGCCCATAGAGGGTTAGGGTGAAAAAGGAAATATCTTCCGTTCAAAACTGGAAAGAAGCTTTCTGAGAAACTGCTCTGTGTTATGTGAATTTATCTCACAGAGTTACATCTTTCCCTTCAAGAAGCCTTTCGCTTAGGCTGTTCTTGTGGAATTGGCAAAGGGATATTTGGAAGCCCATAGAGGGCTATGGTGAAAAAGGAAATATCTTCCGTTCAAAACTGGAAAGAAGCTTCTGAGAAACTGCTCTGTGTTCTGTGAATTCATCTCACAGACTTACATCTTTCCCTTCAAGAAGCCTTTCGCTAAGGCTGTTCTTGTGGAATTGGCAAAGGGATATTTGGAAGCCCATAGAGGGCTATGGTGAAAAAGGAAATATCTTCCGTTCAAAACTGGAAAGAAGCATTCTGAGAAACTGCTCTGTGTTCTGTTAATTCTTCTCCCAGAGTTACATCTTTCCCTTCAAGAAGCCTTTCGCTAAGGCTGTTCTTGTGGAATTGGCAAAGGGATATTTGGAAGCCCATAGACGGCTATGGTGAAAAAGGAAATATCTTTGGTTCAAAACTGGAAAGAAGCTTTCTGAGATACTTCTCTTTGTCCTGTTAGTTCATCTCACAGAGTTACATCTTTCCCTTCAAGAAGCCTTTCGCTAAGGCTGTTCTTGTGGTATTGGCAAAGGGATATTTGGAAGCCCCTAGAGGGCTATGGTGAAAAAGGAAATATCTTCCGTTCAAAACTGGAAAGAAGCTTTCTGAGAAACTGCTCTGTGTTCTGTTAATTCATCTCACAGAGTTACATCTTTCCTTCAAGTGGCCTTTCGCTAAGGCTGTTCTTGTGGAATTGGCAAAGGGATATTTGGAAGCCCATAGAGGGCTATGGTGAAAAAGGAAATATCTTCCGTTCAAAAGTGGAAAGATGCTTTGTGAGAAACTGCTCTGTGTTCTGTTAATTCATCTCACAGAGTTACATCTTTCCCTTCAAGAAGCCTTTCGCTAAGGCTGTTCTTGTGGAATTGGCAAAGGGATATTTGGAAGCCCATAGAGGCCTATGGTGAAAAAGGAAATATCTTCCGTTCAAAACTGGAAAGAAGCTTTGAGAGAAACTGCTCTGTGTTCTGTTAATTCATCTCACAGAGTTACATCTTTCCCTTCAAGAAGCCTTTCGCTAAGGCCGTTCTTGTGGAATTGACAAAGGGATATTTGGAAGCCCATAAAGGGCTATGGTGAAAAAGGAAGTATCTTCCGTTCAAAACTGGAAAGAAGCTTTCTGAGAAACTGCTCTGTGTTCTGTTAATTCATCTCACAGAGTTACACCTTCCCTTCAAGACGCCTTTCGCTAAGGCCGTTCTTGTGGAATTGGCAAAGGGACATTTGGAAGCCCAAAAAGGGCTATGGTGAAAAAGGCAATATCTTCCGTTCAAAACTGGAAAGAAGCTTTCTGAGAAACTGCTCTGTGTTCCGTTAATTCATCTCACAGAGTTACAACTTTCCCTTCAAGAATCCTTCCGCTAAGGCTGTTCTTGTGGAATTGGCAAAGGTTTATTTGGAAGCCCATAGAGTGCTATGGTGAAAAAGGGAATACCTTGCGTTCAAAACTGGAAAGAAGCTTTCTGAGAAACTGCTCTGTGTTCTGTTAATTCATCACACAGAGTTACATCTTTCCCTTCAAGAAGCCTTTCGCTAAGGCTGTTCTTGTGGAATTGGCAAAGGGATATTTGGAAGCCCATAGAGGACTATGGTGAAAAAGGAAATATCTTCCGTTCAAAACTGGAAAGAAGCTTTCTGAGAAACTGCTCTGTGTTCTGTTAATTCATCTCACAGAGTTACATCTTTCCCTTGAAGAAGCCTATCGCTAAGGCCGTTCTTGTGGAATTGGCAAAGGGATATTTTGAAGCCCATAGAGAGCTATGGTGAAAAAGGAAATATCTTCCGTTCAAAACTGGAAAGAAGCTTTCTGAGAAACTGCTCTGTGTTCTGTTAATTCATCTCACAGAGTTACATCTTTCCCTTCATGAAGCCTTTCGCTAAAGCTGTTCTTGTGGAATTGGCAAAGGGATATTGTGAACCCCATCGAGGGCTATGGTGAAAAAGGAAATATCTTCCGTTCAAAACTGGAAAGAAGCTTTCTGAGAAACTGCTCTGTGTTCTGTTAATTCATCTCACAGAGTTACATCTTTCCCTTGAAGAAGTCTTTCGCTAAGGCTGTTCTTGTGGATTTGGCAAAGGGATATTTGGAAGCCCATAGAGGGCTATGGTGAAAAAGGAAATATCTTCCGTTCAAAACTGGAAAGAAGCTTTCTGAGAAACTGCTCTGTGTTCTGTTAATTCATCTCACAGAGTTACATCTTTTCCTTCAAGAAGCCTTTAGCTAAGGCTGTTATTGTGGAATTGGCAAAGGGATATTTGGAAGCCCATAGAGGGCTATGGTGAAAAAGGAAATATCTTCCTTTCAAAACTGGAAAGAAGCTTTCTGAGAAACTGCTCTGTGTTCTGTTTATTCATCTCACAGAGTTACATCTTTCCTTCAAGAGGCCTTTCCCTAAGGCTGTTCTTGTGGAATTGGCAAAGGGATATTTGGAAGCCCATAGAGGGCTAAGGTGAAAAATGAAATATCTTCCGTTCAAAACTGGAAAGAAGCTTTCTGAGAAACTGCTCTGTGTTCTGTGAATTCATCTCACAGAGTTACATCTTTCCCTTCAAGAAGCCTTTCGCTAAGGCTGTTCTTGTGGAATTGGCAAAGGGATATTTGGAAGCCCATAGACGGCTATGGTGAAAAAGGAAATATCTTCCGTTCAAAACTGGAAAGAAGCTTTCTGAGAAACTGCTCTGTGTTCTGTTAATTCATCTCACAGAGTTACATCTCTCCCTTCAAGAAGCCTTTCGCTAAGGCTGTTCTTGTGGAATTGGCAAAGGGATATTTGGAAGCCCATAGAGGGCTATGGTGAAAAAGGAAATGTATTCCGTTCAAAACTGGAAAGAAGCTTTCTGAGAAACTGCTCTGTGTTCTGTTAATTCATCTCACAGAGTTACATCTTTCCCTTCAAGAAGCCTTTCGCTAAGGCCGTTCTTGTGGAATTGGCAAAGGGATATTTGGAAGCCCATAGAGGGCTATGGTGAAAAAGGAAATATCTTCCGTTCAAAACTGGAAAGAAGCTTTCTGAGAAACTGCTCTGTGTTCTGTTAATTCATCTCACAGAGTTACATCTTTCCCTTCAAGAAGCCTTTCGGTAAGGCCGTTCTTGTGGAATTGACAAAGGGATATTTGGAAGCCCATAGAGGGCTATGGTGAACAAGGAAATATCTTCCGTTCAAAACTGGAAAGAAGCTTTCTGAGAAACTGCTCTGTGTTCTGTTAATTCATCTCACAGAGTTACAACTTTCCCTTCAAGAAGCCTTTCGCTAAGGCTGTTCTTGTGGAATTGGCAAAGGTTTATTTGGAAGCCCATAGAGGGCTATGGTGAAAAAGGAAATATCTTCCGTTCAAAACTGGAAAGAAGCTTTCTGAGAAACTGCTCTGTGTTCTGTTAATTCATCTCACAGAGTTACATCTTTCCGTTCAAGAAGCCTTTCGCTAAGGCTGTTCTTGTGGAATTGGCAAAGGGGTATTTGGAAGCCCATAGAGGGCTATGGTGAAAAAGGGAATATCTTCCGTTCAAAACTGGAAAGAAGCTTTCTGAGAAACTGCTCTGTGTTCTGTTAATTCATCTCACAGAGTTACAACTTTCCCTTCAAGAAGCCTTTCGCTAAGGCTGTTCTTGTGGAATTGGCAAAGGTTTATTTGGAAGCCCATAGAGTGCTATGGTGAGAAAGGGAGTACCTTGCGTTCAAAACTGGAAAGAAGCTTTCTGAGAAACTGCTCTGTGTTCTGTTAATTCATCTCACAGAGTTACATCTTTCCCTTCAAGAAGCCTTTCGCTAAGGCTGTTCTTGTGGAATTGGCAAAGGGATATTTCGAAGCCCATAGAGGGCTATGGTGAAAAAGGAAATAACTTCCGTTCAAAACTGGAAAGAAGCTTTCTGAGAAACTGCTCTGTGTTCTGTGAATTCATCTCACAGAGTTACATCTTTCCCTTCAAGAAGACTTTCGCTAAGGCTGTTCTTGTGGAATTGGCAAAGGGATATTTGGAAGCCCATAGACGGCTATGGTGAAAAAGGAAATATCTTCCGTTCAAACCTGGAAAGAAGCTTTCTGAGAAACTGCTCTGTGTTCTGTTAATTCATCTCGCAGAGTTACATCTTTTCCTTCAAGAAGCCTTTCGCTAAGGCTGTTCTTGTGGAATTGGCAAAGGGATATTTGGAAGCCCATAGAGGGCTATGGTGAAAAAGGAATTATCTTCCGTTCAAATCTGGAAAGAAGCTTTCTGAGAAACTGCTCTGTGTTTTGTTAATTCATCTGACAGAGTTCCAAATTTCCCTTGAAGAAGCCTTTCGCTAAGGCTGTTCTTGTGGTATTGGCAAAGGGATATTTGGAAGCCCATAGAGGGCTATGGTGAAAAAGGAAATATCTTCCGTTCAAAACTGGAAAGAAGCTTTCTGAGAAACTGCTCTGTGTTCTGTTAATTCATCTCACAGAGTTACATCTTTCCCTTCAAGAAGCCTTTCGCTAAGGCTGTTCTTGTGGAATTGGCAAAGGGATATTTGGAAGCCCATAGACGGCTATGGTGAAAAAGGAAATATCTTCCGTTCAAAACTGGAAAGAAGCTTTCTGAGAAACTGCTCTGTGTTCTGTTAATTCATCTCACAGAGTTACATCTTTCCCTTCAAGAAGCCTTTCGCTAAGGCTGTTCTTGTGGAATTGGCAAAGGGATATTTGGAAGCCCATAGAGGGCTATGGTGAAAAAGGAAATATCTTCCGTTCAAAACTGGAAAGAAGCTTTCTGAGAAACTGCTCTGTGTTCTGTTAATTCATCTCACAGAGTTACATCTTTCCCTTCAAGAAGCCTTTCGGTAAGGCCGTTCTTGTGGAATTGACAAAGGGATATTTGGAAGCCCATAGAGGGCAATGGTGAACAAGGAAATATCTTCCGTTCAAAACTGGAAAGAAGCTTTCTGAGAAACTGCTCTGTGTTCTGTGAATTCATCTCACAGAGTTACATCTTTCCCTTCAAGAAGCCTTTCGCTAAGGCTGTTCTTGTGGTATTGGGAAAGGGATATTTGGAAGCCCATAGAGGGCTATGGTGAAAAAGGAAATATCTTCCGTTCAAAACTGGAAAGAAGCTTTCTGAGAAACTGCTCTGTGTTCTGTGAATTCATCTCACAGAGTTACATCTTTCCGTTCAAGAAGCCTTTCGCTAAGGCTGTTCTTGTGGAATTGGCAAAGGGATATTTGGAAGCCCATAGAGGGCTATTGTGAAAAAGGAAATATCTTCCGTTCAAAACTGGAAAGAAGCTTTCTGAGAAACTGCTCTGTGTTCTCTGAATTCACCTCACAGAGTTACATCTTTCCCTTCAAGAAGCCTTTCGCTAAGGCTGTTCTTGTGGAATTGGCAAAGGGATATTTGGAAGCCCATAGAGGGCTATGGTGAAAAAGGAAATATCTTCCGTTCAAAACTGGAAAGAAGCTTTCTGAGAAACTGCTCTGTGTTCTGTTAATTCATCTGACAGAGTTACATCTTTCCCTTCAAGAAGCCTTTCGCTAAGGCTGTTCTTGTGGTATTTGCAAAGGGATATTTGGAAGCCCATAGAGGGCTATGGTGAAAAAGGAAATATCTTCCGTTCAAAACTGGAAAGAAGCTTTCTGAGAAACTGCTCTGTGTTCTGTTAATTCATCTCACAGAGTTACATCTTTCCTTCAAGAGGCCTTTCGCTAAGGCTGTTCTTGTGGAATTGGCAAAGGGATATATGGAAGCCCATAGAGGGCTATGGTGAAAAACAAATATCTTCCGTTCAAAACTGGAAAGAAGCTTTCTGAGAAACTACTCTGTGTACTGTTAATTCATCTCACAGAGTTACATCTTTCCCTTCAAGAAGCCTTTCGCTAAGGCTGTTCTTGTGGAATTGGCAAAGGGATATTTGGAAGCCCATAGAGGGCTATGGTGAAAAAGGAAATATCTTCCGTTCAAAACTGGAAAGAAGCTTTCTGAGAAACTGCTCTGTGTTCTGTTAATTCATCTCACAGAGTTACATCTTTCCCTTCAAGAAGCCTTTCGGTAAGGCCGTTCTTGTGGAATTGACAAAGGGATATTTGGAAGCCCATAGAGGGCTATGGTGAACAAGGAAATATCTTCCGTTCAAAACTGGAAAGAAGCTTTCTGAGAAACTGCTCTGTGTTCTGTGAATTCATCTCACAGAGTTACATCTTTCCCTTCAAGAAGCCTTTCGCTAAGGCTGTTCTTGTGGTATTGGGAAAGGGATATTTGGAAGCCCATAGAGGGCTATGGTGAAAAAGGAAATATCTTCCGTTCAAAACTGGAAAGAAGCTTTCTGAGAAACTGCTCTGTGTTCTGTGAATTCATCTCACAGAGTTACATCTTTCCGTTCAAGAAGCCTTTCGCTAAGGCTGTTCTTGTGGAATTGGCAAAGGGATATTTGGAAGCCCATAGAGGGCTATTGTGAAAAAGGAAATATCTTCCGTTCAAAACTGGAAAGAAGCTTTCTGAGAAACTGCTCTGTGTTCTCTGAATTCACCTCACAGAGTTACATCTTTCCCTTCAAGAAGCCTTTCGCTAAGGCTGTTCTTGTGGAATTGGCAAAGGGATATTTGGAAGCCCATAGAGGGCTATGGTGAAAAAGGAATTATCTTCCGTTCAAAACTGGAAAGAAGCTTTCTGAGAAACTGCTCTGTGTTCTGTTAATTCATCTGACAGAGTTACATCTTTCCCTTCAAGAAGCCTTTCGCTAAGGCTGTTCTTGTGGTATTTGCAAAGGGATATTTGGAAGCCCATAGAGGGCTATGGTGAAAAAGGAAATATCTTCCGTTCAAAACTGGAAAGAAGCTTTCTGAGAAACTGCTCTGTGTTCTGTTAATTCATCTCACAGAGTTACATCTTTCCTTCAAGAGGCCTTTCGCTAAGGCTGTTCTTGTGGAATTGGCAAAGGGATATATGGAAGCCCATAGAGGGCTATGGTGAAAAACAAATATCTTCCGTTCAAAACTGGAAAGAAGCTTTCTGAGAAACTACTCTGTGTACTGTTAATTCATCTCACAGAGTTACATCTTTCCCTTCAAGAAGCCTTTCGCTAAGGCTGTTCTTGTTTAATTGGCAAAGGGATATTTGGAAGCCCATAGAGGGCTATGGTGAAAAAGGAAATATCTTCCGTTCAAAACTGGAAAGAAGCTTTCTGAGAAACTGCTCTGTGTTCTGTTATTTCATCTCACAGAGTTACGTCTTTGCCTTCAAAAAGCCTTTCGTTAAGGCTGTTCTTGTGGAATTGGCAAAGGGATATTTGGAAGCACATAGAGGGCTATGGTGAAAAAGGGAATATCTTCCGTTCCAAATTGGAAAGAAGCTTTCTGAGAAACTGCTCAGTGTTCTGTTAATTCACCTCACAGAGTTACATCTTTCCCTTCAAGAAGCCTTTCGCTAAGGCTGTTCTTGTGGAATTGGCAAAGGGATATTTGGAAGCCCCTAGAGGGCTATGGTGAAAAAGGAAATATCTTCCGTTCAAAACTGGAATGAAGCTTCCTGAGAAACTGCTCTGTGTTCTGTTAATTCATCTCACAGAGTTACATCTTTCCGTCCAAGAAGCCTTTCGCTAAGGCTGTTCTTGGGGAATTGGCAAAGGGATATTTGGAAGCCCATAGAGGGCTATGGTGAAAAAGGAAATATCTTCCGTTCAAAACTGGAAAAAAGCTTTCTGAGAAACTGCTCTGTGTTCTGTTAATTCATCTCACAGAGTTACATCATTAACTGCAAGAAGCCTCTCGCTAAGGCTGTTCTTGTGGAATTGTTAAAGGGATATTTGGAAGCCCATAGACGGCAATGGTGAAAAAGGAAATATCTCCCGTTCAAAACTGGAAAGAAGCTTTCTGAGAAACTGCTCTGTGTTCTGTTAATTCATCTCACAGAGTTACATCTTTCCCTTCAAGAATCCTTTCGCTAAGGCTGTTCTTGTGGAATTGGCAAAGGGATATTTGGAAGCCCATAGAGGCCTATGGTGAAAAAGGAAAAATCTTCCGATAAAAACTGTAAAGAAGCTTTCTGAGAAACTGCTCTGTGTTCTGTTAATTCATTTCACAGAGTTACATCTTTCCCTTCAAGAGGCCTTTCGCTAAGGCTGTTCTTGTGGAATTGGCAAAGGCATATTTGGAAGCCCATAGAGGGCTATGGTGAAAAAGGAAGTATCTTCCGTTCAAAACTGGAAAGAAGCTTTCCGAGAATCTGCTCTGTGTTCTGTTAATTCATCTCACAGAGTTACATCTTTCCCTTCAAGAAGCCTTTCGCTAAGGCTGTTCTTGTGGAATTGGCAAAGGGATATTTGGAAGCCCATAGACGGCTATGGTGAAAAAGGAAATATCTTCCGTTCAAAACTGGAAAGAAGCTTTCTGTGAAACTGATCTGTGTTCTGTTAATTCACCTCACAGACTTACATCTTTCCCTTCAAGAAGCCTTTCGCTAAGGCTGTTCTTGTGGAATTGGCAAAGGGATATTTGGAAGCCCATAGAGGGCTATGGTGAAAAAGGAAATATCTTCCGTTCAAAACTGGAATGAAGCTTTCTGAGAAACTGCTCTGTGTTCTGTTAATTCATCTCACAGAGTTACATCTTTCCGTTCAAGAAGCCTTTCGCTAAGGCTGTTCTTGTGGAATTGGCAAAGGGATATTTGGAAGCCCATAGAGGGCTATGGTGGAAAAGGAAATATCTTCCGTTCAAAACTGGAAAGAAGCTTTCTGAGAAACTGCTCTGTGTTCTGTTAATTCAACTCACAGAGTTACATCATTAACTGCAAGAAGCCTTTCTCTAAGGCTGTTCTTGTGGAATTGTTAAAGGGATATTTGGAAGCCCATAGACGGCAATGGTGAAAAAGGAAATATCTTCCGTTCAAAACTGGAAAGAAGCT
This sequence comes from Chlorocebus sabaeus, assembly GCF_047675955.1. Taxonomy (NCBI): domain Eukaryota; kingdom Metazoa; phylum Chordata; class Mammalia; order Primates; family Cercopithecidae; genus Chlorocebus; species Chlorocebus sabaeus. The sequence goes on along the minus strand of NW_027328036.1, from coordinate 3,061,338 downwards.
TTCTGAGAAACTGCTATGTGTTCTGTTAATTCATCTCACAGAGTTACATCTTTCCCTTCAAGAATCCTTTCGCTAAGGCTGTTCTTGTGGAATTGGCAAAGGGATACTTGGAAGCCCATAGAGGGCTATGGTGAAAAAGGAAATATCTTCCGTTCAAAACTGGAAAGAAGCTTTCTGAGAAACTGCTCGGTGTTCTGTTAATTCATCTCACAGAGCTACATCTTTCCCTTCAAAATCCTTTAGCTAAGGCTGTTCTTGTGGAATTGGCAAAGTGAAACTTGGTCACCATAGAGGGCTATGGTGAAAAAGGAAATATCTTCCGTTCAAAACTGGAAAGAACCTTTCTGAGAAACTAGTCTGTGTTTTCTTAATTCATCTCACAGAGTTACATCTTTCCCTTCAAGAAGCCTAACACTAAGGCTGTTCTTGTGGAATTGGCAAAGGGATATTTGGAAGCCCATAGACGGCAATGGTGAAAAAGGAAATATCTTCCGTTCAAAACTGGAAAGAAGCTTTCTGAGAAACTGCTCTGTGTTCTGTTAATTCATCTCACAGAGTTACATCTTTCCCTTCAAGAGGCCTTTCGCTAAGGCTGTTCTTGTTGAATTGGCAAAGGGATATTTGGAAGCCCATTGACGGCTATGGTGAAAAAGGAAATATCTTCCGTTCAAAACTGGAAAGAAGCTTTCTGAGAAACTGCTCTGTGTTCTGTTAATTCATCTCACAGAGTTACATCTTTCCCTTCAAGAAGCCTTTCGCTAAGGCTGTTCTTGTGGAATTGGCAAAGGGATATTTGGAAGCCCATAGAGGGCTATGGTGAAAAAGGAAATATCTTCCGTTCAAAACTGGAAAGAAGCTTTCTGAGAGACTGCTCTGTGTTCTGTGAATTCATCTCACAGAGTTACATCTTTCCCTTCAAGAAGCCTTTCGCTAAGGCCGTTCTTGTGGAATTGGTAAAGGGATATTTGGAAGCCCATAGACGGCTACGGTGAAAAAGGAAATATCTTCCGTTCAAAACTGGAAAGAAGCTTTCTGAGAAACTGCTTTGTGTTCTGTTAATTCATCTCACAGAGTTACATCTTTCCCTTCAAGAAACCTTTCGCTAAGGCTGTTCTTGTGGAATTGGCAAAGGGATACTTGGAAGCCCATAGAGGGCTATGGTGAAAAAGGAAATATCTTCCGTTCAAAACTGGAAAGAAGCTTTCTGAGAAACTGCTCGGTGTTCTGTTAATTCACCTCACAGAGCTACATCTTTACCTTCAAAAGCCTTTAGCTAAGGCTGTTCTTGTGGAATTGGCAAAGTGAAATTTGGTCTCCATAGAGGGCTATGGTGAAAAAGGAAATATCTTCCGTTCAAAACTGGAAAGAAGCTTTCTGAGAAACTGCTCTGTGTTCTGTTAATTCATCTCACAGAGTTACATCTTTCCCTTCAAGAAGCCTTTCGCTAAGGCCGTTCTTGTGGAATTGGCAAAGGGATATTTGGAAGCCCATAGAGGGCTATGGTGAAAAAGGAAATATCTTCCGTTCAAAACTGGAAAGAAGCTTTCTGAGAAACTGCTCTGTGTTCTGTTAATTCATCTCACAGAGTTACATCTTTCCCTTCAAGAAGCCGATCGCGAAGGCCGTTCTTGTGGAATTGGCAAAGGGATATTTGGAAGCCCATAGAGGGCTATGGTGAAAAAGGAAATATCTTACGTTCAAAACTGGAAAGAAGCTTTCTGAGAAACTGCTCTGTGTTCTGTTAATTCATCTCACAGAGTTACATCTTTCCCTTCAAAAGCCTTTCGCTAAGGCTGTTCTTGTGGAATTGGCAAAGTGATATTTGGAAGCCCATAGAGGGCTATGGTGAAAAAGGAAATATCGTCCGTTCAAAACTGGAAAGAAGCTTTCTGAGAAACTGCTCTGTGTTCTGTTAATTCATCTCACAGAGTTACATCTTTCCCTTCAAGAGGCCTTTCGCTAAGGCTGTTCTTGTTGAATTGGCAAAGGGATATTTGGAAGCCCATTGACGGCTATGGTGAAAAAGGAAATATCTTCCGTTCAAAACTGGAAAGAAGCTTTCTGAGAAACTGCTCTGTGTTCTGTTAATTCATCTCACAGAGTTACATCTTTCCCTTCAAGAAGCCTTTCGCTAAGGCTGTTCTTGTAGAATAGGCAAAGGGATATTTGGAAGCCCATAGAGGGCTATGGTGAAAAAGGAAATATCTTCCGTTCAAAATTGGAAAGAAGCTTTCTGAGAAACTGCTCTGTGTTCTGTTCATTCATGTCACAGAGTTACATCTTTCCCTTCAAGAAGCCTTTCGCTAAGGCTGTTCTTGTGGAATTGGCAAAGGGATATTTGGAAGCCCATAGAGGCCTATGGTGATAAAGGAAATATCTTCCGTTAAAAACTGTAAAGAACCTTTCTGAGAAACTGCTCTGTGTTCTGTTAATTCATCTCACAGAGTTACATCTTTCCCTTCAAGAAGCCTTTCGCTAAGGCTGTTCTTGTGGAATTGGCAAAGGGATATTTGGAAGGCCATAGAGGGCTATGGTGAAAAAGGAAATATCTTCCGTTCAAAACTGGAAAGAAGCTTCCTGAGAAACTGCTCTGTGTTCTGTTAATTCATCTCACAGAGTTACATCTTTCCCTTCAAGAAGCCTTTCGCTAAGGCCGTTCTTGTGGAATTGGCAAAGGGATATTTGGCAGCCCATAGACGGCTATGGTGAAAAAGGAAATATCTTCCGTTCAAAACTGGAAAGAAGCTTTCTGAGAAACTGCTCTGTGTTCTGTTAATTCATCTCACAGAGTTACATCATTAACTGCAAGAAGCCTTTCGCTAAGGCTGTTCTTGTGGAATTGTTAAAGGGATATTTGGAAGCCCATAGACGGCAATGGTGAAAAAGGAAATATCTTCCGTTCAAAACTGGAAAGAAGCTTTCTGAGAAACTGCTCTGTGTTCTGTGAATTCATCTCACAGAGTTACGTCTTTCCCTTCAAGAATCCTTTCGCTAAGGCTGTTCTTGTGGAATTTGCAAAGGGATATTTGGAAGCCCATAGAGGCCTATGGTGAAAAAGGAAAAATCTTCCGATAAAAACTGTAAAGAAGCTTTCTGAGAAACTGCTCTGTGTTCTGTTAATTCATCTCACAGAGTTACATCTTTCCCTTCAAGAAGCCTTTCGCTAAGGCTGTTCTTGTGGAATTGGCAAAGGGATATTTGGAAGCCCATAGAGGGCTATGGTGAAAAAGGAAATATCTTCCGTTCAAAACTGGAAAGAAGCTTTCTGAGAAACTGCTCGGTGTTCTGTTAATTCATCTCACAGAGTTACATCTTTCCCTTCAAGAAGCCTTTCGTTAAGGCTGTTCTTTTGGAATTGGCAAAGGGATATTTGGAAGCCCATAGAGGGCTATGGTGAAAAAGGAAATATCTTCCGTTCAAAACTGGAAAGAAGCTTTCTGAGAAACTGCTCTGTGTTCTGTTAATTCATCTCACAGAGTTAGATCTTTCCCTTCAAGAAACCTTTCGCTAAGGCTGTTCTTGTGGAATTGGCAAAGGGATATTTGGAAGCCCATAGAGGGCTATGGTGAAAAAGGAAATATCTTCCGTTCAAAACTAGAAAGAAGCTTTCTGAGAAACTGCTCTGTTTTCTGTTAATTCATCTCACAGAGTTAAATCTTTCCCTTCAAGAGGCCTTTCGCTAAGGCTGTTCTTGTTGAATTGGCAAAAGGATATTTGGAAGCCCATTGACGGCTATGGTGAAAAAGGAAATATCTTCCGTTCAAAACTGGAAAGAATCTTTCTGAGAAACTGCTCTGTGTTCTGTTAATTCATCTCACAGAGTTACATCTCTCCCTTCAAGAAGCCTTTCGCTAAGGCTGTTCTTGTGGAATTGGCAAAGGGATATTTGGAAGCCCATAGAGGGCTATGGTGAAAAAGGAAATATCTTCCGTTCAAAACTGGAAAGAAGCTCTCTGAGAAACTGCTCTGTGTTCCGTGAATTCGTCTCACAGAGTTACATCTTTCCCTTCAAGAAGCCTTTCGCTAAGGCTGTTCTTGTGGAATTGGTAAAGGGATATTTGGAAGACCATAGACGGCTATGGTGAAAAAGGAAATATCTTCCGTTCAAAACTGGAAAGAAGCTTTCTGAGAAACTGCTTTGTGTTCTCTTAATTCATCTCACAGAGTTACATCTTTCCCTTCAAGAAACCTTTCGCTAAGGCTGTTCTTGTGGAATTGGCAAAGGGATACTTGGAAGCCCATAGAGGGCAATGGTGAAAAAGGAAATATCTTCCGTTCAAAACTGGAAAGAAGCTTTCTGAGAATCTGCTTGGTGTTCTGTTAATTCATCTCACAGAGCTACATCTTTCCCTTCAAAAGCCTTGAGCTAAGGCTGTTCTTGTGGAATTGGCAAAGTGAAATTTGGTCACCATAGAGGGCTATGGTGAAAAAGGAAATATCTTCCGTTCAAAACTGGAAAGAAGCTTTCTGAGAAACTGCTCTGTGTTCTGTTAATTCATCTCACAGAGTTACATCTTTCCCTTCAAGAAGCCTTTCGCTAAGGCCGTTCTTGTGGAATTGGCAAAGGGATATTTGGAAGCCCATAGAGGGCTCTGGTGACAAAGGAAATATCTTCCGTTCAAAACTGGAAAGAAGCTTTCTGAGAAACTGCTCTGTGTTCTGTTAATTCATCTCACAGAGTTACATCTTTCCCTTCAAGAAGCCGATCGCGAAGTCCGTTCTTGTGGAATTGGCAAAGGGATATTTGGAAGCCCATAGAGGGCTTTGGAGAAAAAGGAAATATCTTACGTTCAAAACTGGAAAGAAGCTTTCTGAGAAACTGCTCTGTGTTCTGTTAATTCATCTCACAGAGTTACATCTTTCCCTTCAAAAGCCTTTCGCTAAGGCTGTTCTTGTGGAATTGGCAAAGTGATATTTGGAAGCCCATAGAGGGCTATGGTGAAAAAGGAAATATCGTCCGTTCAAAACTGGAAAGAAGCTTTCTGAGAAACTGCTCTGTGTTCTGTTAATTCATCTCACAGAGTTACATCTTTCCTTCAAGAGGCCTTTCGCTAAGGCTGTTCTTGGGGAATTGGGAAAGGGATATTTGGAAGCCCATAGAGGGCTATGGTGAAAAAGGAAATATCTTCCGTTCAAAACTGGAAAGATGCTTTCTGAGAAACTGCTCTGTGTTCTGTGAATTCATATCACAGAGTTACATCTTTCCCTTCAAGAAGCCTTTCGCTAAGGCTGTTCTTGTGGAATTGGCAAAGGGATATTTGGAAGCCCATAGAGGGCTATGGTGAAAAAGGAAATATCTTCCGTTCAAAACTGGAAAGAAGCTTTCTGAGAAACTGCTCTGTGTTCTGTTAATTCATCTCACAGAGTTACATCTTTCCCTTCAAGAAGCCTTTCGCTAAGGCTGTTCTTGTGGAATAGGCAAAGGGATATTTGGAAGCCCATAGAGGGATAGGGTGAAGAAGGAAATATCTTCCATTCAAAACTGGAAAGAAGCTTTCTGAGAAACTAGTCTGTGTTTTGTTAATTCATCTCACAGAGTTACATCTTTCCCTTCAAGAAGCCTTTCGCTAAGGCTGTTCTTGTGGAATTGGCAAAGGGATATTTGGAAGCCCATAGAGGGCTATGGTGAAAAAGGAAATATCGTCCGTTCAATACTGGAAAGAAGCTTTCTGAGAAACTGCTCTGTGTTCTGTTAATTCATCTCCCAGAGTTACATCTTTCCTTCAAGAGGCCTTTCGCTAAGGCTGTTCTTTGGGAATTGGGAAAGGGATATTTGGAAGCCCATAGAGGGCTATGGTGAAAAAGGAAATATCTTCCGTTCAAAACTGGAAAGAAGCTTTCTGAGAAACTGCTCTGTGTTCTGTTCATTCATGTCACAGAGTTACATCTTTCCCTTCAAGAAGCCTTTCGCTAAGGCTGTTCTTGTGGAATTGGCAAAGGGATATTTGGAAGCCCATAGAGGGCTATGGTGATAAAGGAAATATCTTCCGTTAAAAACTGTAAAGAAGCTTTCTGAGAAACTGCTCTGTGTTCTGTTAATTCATCTCACAGAGTTACATCTTTCCCTTCAAGAAGCCTTTCGCTAAGGCTGTTCTTGTGGAATTGGCAAAGGGATATTTGGAAGCCCATAGAGGGCTATGGTGAAAAAGGAAATATCTTCCGTTCAAAACTGGAAAGAACCTTTCTGAGAAACTAGTCTGTGTTTTCTTAATTCATCTCACAGAGTTACATCTTTCCCTTCAAGAAGGGTTACAATAAGGCTGTTCTTGTGGAATTGGCAAAGGGATATTTGGAAGGCCATAGAGGGCTGTGGTGAAAAAGGAAATATCTTCCGTTCAAAACTGGAAAGAAGCTTCCTGAGAAACTGCTCTGTGTTCTGTTAATTCATCTCAGAGAGTTACATCTTTCCCTTCAAGAAGCCTTTCGCTAAGGCCGTTCTTGTGGATTTGGCAAAGGGATATTTGGCAGCCCATAGACGGCTATGGTGAAAAAGGAAATATCTTCCGTTCAAAACTGGAAAGAAGCTTTCTGAGAAACTGCTCTGTGTTCTGTTAATTCATCTCAGAGAGTTACATCTTTCCCTTCAAGAAGCCTTTCGCTAAGGCCGTTCTTGTGGAATTGGCAAAGGGATATTTGGCAGCCCATAGACGGCTATGGTGAAAAAGGAAATATCTTCCGTTCAAAACTGTAAAGAAGCTTTCTGAGAAACTGCTCTGTGTTCTCTTAATTCATCTCACAGAGTTACATCTTTCCCTTCAAGAAACCTTTCGCTAAGGCTGTTCTTGTGGAATTGGCAAAGCGATATTTGGAAGCCCATAGGGGCCTATGGTGAAAAAGGAAATATCTTCCGTTCAAAACTTGAAAGAAGCTTTCTGAGAAACTGCTCTGTGTTCTGTTAATTCATCTCACAGAGTTACATCTTTCCCTTCAAGAAGCCTTTCGCTAAGGCTGTTCTTGTGGAATTGGCAAAGGTTTATTTGGAAGCCCATAGAGGGCTATGGTGTAAAAGGGAATATCTTCCGTTCAAAGCTGGAAAGAAACTGTCTGAGAAACTGCTCTGTGTTCTGTTAATTCATCTCACAGAGTTACATCTTTCCCTTCAATAAGCCTTTCGCTAAGGCTGTTCTTGTGGAATTGGCAAAGGGATATTTGGAGCCCATAGAGGGCTATGGTGAAAAAGGAAATATCTTCCGTTCAAAACTGGAAAGAAGCTTTCTGAGAAACTGCTCGGTGTTCTGTTAATTCATCTCACAGAGTTACATCTTTCCCTTCAAGAAGCCTTTCGTTAAGGCTGTTCTTTAGGAATTGGCAAAGGGATATTTGGAAGCCCATAGAGGGCTATGGTGAAAAAGGAAATATCTTCCGTTCAAAACTGGAAAGAAGCTTTCTGAGAAACTGCTCTGTGTTCTGTTAATTCATCTCACAGAGTTAGATCTTTCCCTTCAAGAAACCTTTCGCTAAGGCTGTTCTTGTGGAATTCGCAAAGGGATATTTGGAAGCCCATAGAGGGCTATGGTGAAAAAGGAAATATCTTCTGTTCAAAACTGGAAAGAAGCTTTCTGAGAAACTGCTCTGGTTCTGTTAATTCATCTCACAGAGTTAAATCTTTCCCTTCAAGAGGCCTTTCGCTAAGGCTGTTCTTGTTGAATTGGCAAAAGGATATTTGGAAGCCCATTGACGGCTATGGTGAAAAAGGAAATATCTTCCGTTCAAAACTGGAAAGAAGCTTTCTGAGAAACTGCTCTGTGTTCTGTTAATTCATCTCACAGAGTTACATCTTTCCCTTCAAGAAGCCTTTCGCTAAGGCTGTTCTTGTGGAATTGGCAAAGGGATATTTGGAAGCCCATAGAGGGCTATGGTGAAAAGGGAAATATCTTCCGTTCAAAACTGGAAAGAAGCTCTCTGAGAAACTGCTCTGTGTTCCGTGAATTCGTCTCACAGAGTTACATCTTTCCCTTCAAGAAGCCTTTCGCTAAGGCTGTTCTTGTGGAATTGGCAATGGATATTTGGAAGCCCATAGACGGCTATGGTGAAAAAGGAAGTATCTTCCGTTGAAAACTGGAAAGAAGCTTTCTGAGAAACTGCTCTGTGTTCTGTTAATTCATCTCACAGATTTACATCTTTCCCTTCAAGAAGCCTTTCGCTAAGGCCGTTCTTGTGGAATTGGTAAAGGGATATTTGGAAGCCCATAGACGGCTATGGTGAAAAAGGAAATATCTTCCGTTCAAAACTGGAAAGAAGCTTTCTGAGAAACTACTTTGTGTTCTCTTAATTCATCTCACAGAGTTACATCTTTCCCTTCAAGAAACCTTTCGCTAAGGCTGTTCTTGTGGAATTGGCAAAGGGATACTTGGAAGCCCATAGAGGGCTATGGTGAAAAAGGAAATATCTTCCGTTCAAAACTGGAAAGAAGCTTTCTGAGAAACTGCTCGGTGTTCTGTTAATTCATCTCACAGAGCTACATCTTTCCCTTCAAAAGCCTTTAGCTAAGGCTGTTCTTGTGGAATTGGCAAAGTGAAATTTGGTCACCATAGAGGGCTATGGTGAAAAAGGAAATATCTTCCGTTCAAAACTGGAAAGAAGCTTTCTGAGAAACTGCTCTGTGTTCTGTTAATTCATCTCACAGAGTTACATCTTTCCCTTCAAGAAGCCTTTCGCTAAGGCCGTTCTTGTGGAATTGGCAAAGGGATATTTGGAAGCCCATAGAGGGCTCTGGTGACAAAGGAAATATCTTCCGTTCAAAACTGGAAAGAAGCTTTCTGAGAAACTGCTCTGTGTTCTGTTAATTCATCTCACAGAGTTACATCTTTCCCTTCAAGAAGCCGATCGCGAAGGCCGTTCTTGTGGAATTGGCAAAGGGATATTTGGAAGCCCATAGAGGGCTTTGGAGAAAAAGGAAATATCTTACGTTCAAAACTGGAAAGAAGCTTTCTGAGAAACTGCTCTGTGTTCTGTTAATTCATCTCACAGAGTTAAATCTTTCCCTTCAAGAGGCCTTTCGCTAAGGCTGTTCTTGTTGAATTGGCAAAAGGATATTTGGAAGCCCATTGACGGCTATGGTGAAAAAGGAAATATCTTCCGTTCAAAACTGGAAAGAATCTTTCTGAGAAACTGCTCTGTGTTCTGTTAATTCATCTCACAGAGTTACATCTTTCCCTTCAAGAAGCCTTTCGCTAAGGCTGTTCTTGTGGAATTGGCAAAGGGATATTTGGAAGCCCATAGAGGGCTATGGTGAAAAAGGAATTATCTTCCGTTCAAAACTGGAAAGAAGCTCTCTGAGAAACTGCTCTGTGTTCCGTGAATTCATCTCACAGAGTTACATCTTTCCCTTCAAGAAGCCTTTCGCTAAGGCCGTTCTTGTGGAATTGGTAAAGGGATATTTGGAAGCCCATAGACGGCTATGGTGAAAAAGGAAATATCTTCCGTTCAAAACTGGAAAGAAGCTTTCTGAGAAACTGCTTTGTTTTCTCTTAATTCATCTCACAGAGTTACATCTTTCCCTTCAAGAAACCTTTCGCTAAGGCTGTTCTTGTGGAATTGGCAAAGGGATACTTGGAAGCCCATAGAGGGCTATGGTGAAAAAGGAAATATCTTCCGTTCAAAACTGGAAAGAAGCTTTCTGAGAAACTGCTCGGTGTTCTGTTAATTCATCTCACAGAGCTACATCTTTCCCTTCAAAAGCCTTTAGCTAAGGCTGTTCTTGTGGAATTGGCAAAGTGAAATTTGGTCACCATAGAGGGCTATGGTGAAAAAGGAAATATCTTCCGTTCAAAACTGGAAAGAAGCTTTCGGAGAAACTGCTCTGTGTTCTGTTAATTCATCTCACAGAGTTACATCTTTCCCTTCAAGAAGCCTTTCGCTAAGGCCGTTCTTGTGGAATTGGCAAAGGGATATTTGGAAGCCCATAGAGGGCTCTGGTGACAAAGGAAATATCTTCCGTTCAAAACTGGAAAGAAGCTTTCTGAGAAACTGCTCTGTGTTCTGTTAATTCATCTCACAGAGTTACATCTTTCCCTTCAAGAAGCCGATCGCGAAGGCCGTTCTTGTGGAATTGGCAAAGGGATATTTGGAAGCCCATAGAGGGCTTTGGAGAAAAAGGAAATATCTTACGTTCAAAACTGGAAAGAAGCTTTCTGAGAAATTGCTCTGTGTTCTGTTAATTCATCTCACAGAGTTACATCTTTCCCTTCAAGAAGCCTTTCGCTAAGGCTGTTCTTGTGGAATAGGCAAAGGGATATTTGGAAGCCCATAGAGGGATAGGGTGAAAAAGGAAATATCTTCCATTCAAAACTGGAAAGAAGCTTTCTGAGAAACTAGTCTGTGTTTTGTTAATTCATCTCACAGAGTTACATCTTTCCCTTCAAGAAGCCTTTCGCTAAGGCTGTTCTTGTGGAATTGGCAAAGGGATATTTGGAAGCCCATAGAGGGCTATGGTGAAAAAGGAAATATCGTCCGTTCAATACTGGAAAGAAGCTTTCTGAGAAACTGCTCTGTGTTCTGTTAATTCATCTCCCAGAGTTACATCTTTCCTTCAAGAGGCCTTTCGCTAAGGCTGTTCTTGGGGAATTGGGAAAGGGATATTTGGAAGCCCATAGAGGGCTATGGTGAAAAAGGAAATATCTTCCGTTCAAAACTGGAAAGAAGCTTTCTGAGAAACTGCTCTGTGTTCTGTTCATTCATGTTACAGAGTTACATCTTTCCCTTCAAGAAGCCTTTCGCTAAGGATGTTCTTGTGGAATTGGCAAAGGGATATTTGGAAGCCCATAGAGGGATATGGTGATAAAGGAAATATCTTCCGTTAAAAACTGGAAAGAAGCTTTCTGAGAAACTGCTCTGTGTTCTGTTAATTCATCTCACAGAGTTACATCTTTCCCTTCAAGAAGCCTTTCGCTAAGGCTGTTCTTGTGGAATTGGCAAAGGGATATTTGGAAGCCCATAGAGGGCTATGGTGAAAAAGGAAATATCTTCCGTTCAAAACTGGAAAAAACCTTTCTGAGAAACTAGTCTGTGTTTTGTTAATTCATCTCACAGAGTTACATCTTTCCCTTCAAGAAGCCTTACACTAAGGCTGTTCTTGTGGAATTGGCAAAGGGATATTTGGAAGGCCATAGAGGGCTATGGTGAAAAAGGAAATATCTTCCGTTCAAAACTGGAAAGAAGCTTCCTGAGAAACTGCTCTGTGTTCTGTTAATTCATCTCACAGATTTACATCTTTCCCTTCAAGAAGCCTTTCGCTAAGGCTGTTCTTGTGGAATTGGCAAAGGCATATTTGGAAGCCCATAGAGGGCTATGGTGAAAAAGGAAATATCTTCCGTTCAAAACTGGAAAGAAGCTTTCTGAGAAACTGCTCGGTGTTCTGTTAATTCATCTCACAGAGTTACATCTTTCCCTTCAAGAAGCCTTTCGTTAAGGCTGTTCTTTTGGAATTGGCAAAGGGATATTTGGAAGCCCATAGAGGGCTATGGTGAAAAAGGAAATATCTTCCGTTCAAAACTGGAAAGAAGCTTTCTGAGAAACTGCTCTGTGTTCTGTTAATTCATCTCACAGAGTTAGATCTTTCCCTTCAAGAAACCTTTCACTCAGGCTGTTCTTGTGGAATTGGCAAAGGGATATTTGGAAGCCCATAGAGGGCTATGGTGAAAAAGGAAATATCTTCCGTTCAAAACTGGAAAGAAGCTTTCTGAGAAACTGCTCTGTGTTCTGTTAATTCATCTCACAGAGTTAAATCTTTCCCTTCAAGAGGCCTTTCGCTAAGGCTGTTCTTGTTGAATTGGCAAAAGGATATTTGGAAGCCCATTGACGGCTATGGTGAAAAAGGAAATATCTTCCGTTCAAAACTGGAAAGAATCTTTCTGAGAAACTGCTCTGTGTTCTGTTAATTCATCTCACAGAGTTACATCTTTCCCTTCAAGAAGCCTTTCGCTAAGGCTGTTCTTGTGGAATTGGCAAAGGGATATTTGGAAGCCCATAGAGGGCTATGGTGAAAAAGGAAATATCTTCCGTTCAAAACTGGAAAGAAGCTCTCTGAGAAACTGCTCTGTGTTCCGTGAATTCATCTCACAGAGTTACATCTTTCCCTTCAAGAAGCCTTTCGCTAAGGCTGTTCTTGTGGAATTGGCAAAGGGATATTTGGAAGCCCATAGAGGGCTATGGTGAAAAAGGAAGTATCTTCCGTTGAAAACTGGAAAGAAGCTTTCTGAGAAACTGCTCTGTGTTCTGTTAATTCATCTCACAGAGTTACATCTTTCCCTTCAAGAAGCCTTTCGCTAAGGCCGTTCTTGTGGAATTGGTAAAGGGATATTTGGAAGCCCATAGACGGCTATGGTGAAAAAGGAAATATCTTCCGTTCAAAACTGGAAAGAATCTTTCTGAGAAACTGCTTTGTGTTCTCTTAATTCATCTCACAGAGTTACATCTTTCCCTTCAAGAAACCTTTCGCTAAGGCTGTTCTTGTGGAATTGGCAAAGGGATACTTGGAAGCCCATAGAGGGCTATGGTGAAAAAGGAAATATCTTCCGTTCAAAACTGGAAAGAAGCTTTCTGAGAAACTGCTCTGTGTTCTGTTAATTCATCTCACAGAGTTACATCTTTCCCTTCAAGAAACCTTTCGCTAAGGCTGTTCTTGTGGAATTGGCAAAGCGATATTTGGAAGCCCATAGAGGCCTATGGTGAAAGAGGAAATATCTTCCGTTCAAAACTTGAAAGAAGCTTTCTGAGAAACTGCTCTGTGTTCTGTTAATTCATCTCACAGAGTTACATCTTTCCCTTCAAGAAGCCTTTCGCTAAGGCTGTTCTTGTGGAATTGGCAAAGGTTTATTTGGAAGCCCATAGAGGGCTATGGTGAAAAAGGGAATATCTTCCGTTCAAAGCTGGAAAGAAGCTGTCTGAGAAACTGCTCTGTGTTCTGTTAATTCATCTCACAGAGTTACATCTTTCCCTTCAAGAAGCCTTTCGCTAAGGCTGTTCTTGTGGAATTGGCAAAGGGATACTTGGAAGCCCATAGAGGGCTATGGTGAAAAAGGAAATATCTTCCGTTCAAAACTGGAAAGAAGCTTTCTGAGAAACTGCTCGGTGTTCTGTTAATTCATCTCACAGAGCTACATCTTTCCCTTCAAAAGCCTTTAGCTAAGGCTGTTCTTGTGGAATTGGCAAAGTGAAATTTGGTCACCATAGAGGGCTATGGTGAAAAAGGAAATATCTTCCGTTCAAAACTGGAAAGAAGCTTTCGGAGAAACTGCTCTGTGTTCTGTTAATTCATCTCACAGAGTTACATCTTTCCCTTCAAGAAGCCTTTCGCTAAGGCCGTTCTTGTGGAATTGGCAAAGGGATATTTGGAAGCCCATAGAGGGCTCTGGTGACAAAGGAAATATCTTCCGTTCAAAACTGGAAAGAAGCTTTCTGAGAAACTGCTCTGTGTTCTGTTAATTCATCTCACAGAGTTACATCTTTCCCTTCAAGAAGCCGATCGCGAAGGCCGTTCTTGTGGAATTGGCAAAGGGATATTTGGAAGCCCATAGAGGGCTTTGGAGAAAAAGGAAATATCTTACGTTCAAAACTGGAAAGAAGCTTTCTGAGAAACTGCTCTGTGTTCTGTTAATTCATCTCACAGAGTTACATCTTTCCCTTCAATAGCCTTTCGCTAAGGCTGTTCTTGTGGAATTGGCAAAGTGATATTTGGAAGCCCATAGAGGGCTATGGTGAAAAAGGAAATATCGTCCGTTCAAAACTGGAAAGAAGCTTTCTGAGAAACTGCTCTGTGTTCTGTTAATTCATCTCACAGAGTTACATCTTTCCTTCAAGAGGCCTTTCGCTAAGGCTGTTCTTGGGGAACTGGGAAAGGGATATTTGGAAGCCCATAGACGGCTATGGTGAAAAAGGAAATATCTTCCGTTCAAAACTGGAAAGATGCTTTCTGAGAAACTGCTCTGTGTTCTGTGAATTCATATCACAGAGTTACATCTTTCCCTTCAAGAAGCCTTTGGCTAAGGCTGTTCTTGTGGAATTGGCAAAGGGATATTTGGAAGCCCATAGAGGGCTACGGTGAAAAAGGAAATATCTTCCGTTCAAAACTGGAAAGAAGCTTTCTGAGAAATTGCTCTGTGTTCTGTTAATTCATCTCACAGAGTTACATCTTTCCCTTCAAGAAGCCTTTCGCTAAGGCTGTTCTTGTGGAATAGGCAAAGGGATATTTGGAAGCCCATAGAGGGATAGGGTGAAAAAGGAAATATCTTCCATTCAAAACTGGAAAGAAGCTTTCTGAGAAACTAGTCTGTGTTTTGTTAATTCATCTCACAGAGTTACATCTTTCCCTTCAAGAAGCCTTTCGCTAAGGCTGTTCTTGTGGAATTGGCAAAGGGATATTTGGAAGCCCATAGAGGGCTATGGTGAAAAAGGAAATATCGTCCGTTCAATACTGGAAAGAAGCTTTCTGAGAAACTGCTCTGTGTTCTGTTAATTCATCTCCCAGAGTTACATCTTTCCTTCAAGAGGCCTTTCGCTAAGGCTGTTCTTGGGGAATTGGGAAAGGGATATTTGGAAGCCCATAGAGGGCTATGGTGAAAAAGGAAATATCTTCCGTTCAAAACTGGAAAGAAGCTTTCTGAGAAACTGCTCTGTGTTCTGTTCATTCATGTTACAGAGTTACATCTTTCCCTTCAAGAAGCCTTTCGCTAAGGATGTTCTTGTGGAATTGGCAAAGGGATATTTGGAAGCCCATAGAGGGATATGGTGATAAAGGAAATATCTTCCGTTAAAAACTGTAAAGAAGCTTTCTGAGAAACTGCTCTGTGTTCTGTTAATTCATCTCACAGAGTTACATCTTTCCCTTCAAGAAGCCTTTCGCTAAGGCTGTTCTTGTGGAATTGGCAAAGGGATATTTGGAAGCCCATAGAGGGCTATGGTGAAAAAGGAAATATCTTCCGTTCAAAACTGGAAAAAACCTTTCTGAGAAACTAGTCTGTGTTTTGTTAATTCATCTCACAGAGTTACATCTTTCCCTTCAAGAAGCCTTACACTAAGGCTGTTCTTGTGGAATTGGCAAAGGGATATTTGGAAGGCCATAGAGGGCTATGGTGAAAAAGGAAATATCTTCCGTTCAAAACTGGAAAGAAGCTTCCTGAGAAACTGCTCTGTGTTCTGTTAATTCATCTCACAGATTTACATCTTTCCCTTCAAGAAGCCTTTCGCTAAGGCTGTTCTTGTGGAATTGGCAAAGGCATATTTGGAAGCCCATAGAGGGCTATGGTGAAAAAGGAAGTATCTTCCGTTCAAAACTGGAAAGAAGCTTTCCGAGAAACTGCTCTGTGTTCTGTTAATTCATCTCACAGAGTTACATCTTTCCCTTCAAGAAGCCTTTCGCTAAGGCCGTTCTTGTGGAATTGGCAAAGGGATATTTGGCAGCCCATAGACGGCTATGGTGGAAAAGGAAATATCTTCCGTTCAAAACTGGAAAGAAGCTTTCTGAGAAACTGCTCTGTTTTCTGTTAATTCATCTCACAGAGTTACATCATTAACTGCAAGAAGCCTTTCGCTAAGTCTGTTCTTGTGGAATTGTTAAAGGGATATTTGGAAGCCCATAGACGGCAATGGTGAAAAAGGAAATATCTTCCGTTCAAAACTGGAAAGAAGCTTTCTGAGAAACTGCTCTGTGTTCTGTTAATTCGTCTCACAGAGTTACATCTTTCCCTTCAAGAAGCCTTTCGCTAAGGCTGTTCTTGTTGAATTGGCAAAGGGATATTTGGAAGCCCATTGACGGCTATGGTGAAAAAGGAAATATCTTCCGTTCAAAACTGGAAAGAAGCTTTCTGAGAAACTGCTCTGTGTTCTGTTAATTCATCTCACAGAGTTACATCTTTCCCTTCAAGAAGCCTTTCGCTAAGGCTGTTCTTGTGGAATTGGCAAAGGGATATTTGGAAGCCCATAGAGGGCTATGGTGAAAAAGGAAATATCTTCCGTTCAAAACTGGAAAGAAGCTTTTGAGAGACTGCTCTGTGTTCTGTGAATTCGTCTCACAGAGTTACATCTTTCCCTTCAAGAAGCCTTTCGCTAAGGCTGTTCTTGTGGAATTGGCAAAGGGATATTTGGAAGCCCATAGAGGCCTATGGTGAAAAAGGAAATATCTTCCGTTCAAAACTGGAAAGAAGCTTTCTGAGAAACTGCTCTGTGTTCTGTTAATTCATCTCACAGAGTTACATGTTTCCCTTCAAGAAGCCTTTCGCTAAGGCCGTTTTTGTGGAATTGGTAAAGGGATATTTGGAAGCCCATAGACGGCTACGGTGAAAAAGGAAATATCTTCCGTTCAAAACTGGAAAGAAGCTCTCTGAGAAACTGCTCTGTGTTCTGTGAATTCGTCTCACAGAGTTACATCTTTCCCTTCAAGAAGCCTTTCGCTAAGGCTGTTCTTGTGGAATTGGCAAAGGGATATTTGGAAGCCCATAGAGGGCTATGGTGAAAAAGGAAGTATCATCCGTTGAAAACTGGAAAGAAGCTTTCTGAGAAACTGCTCTGTGTTCTGTTAATTCATCTCACAGAGTTACATCTTTCCCTTCAAGAAACCTTTCGCTAAGGCTGTTCTTGTGGAATTGGCAAAGGGATACTTGGAAGCCCATAGAGGGCTATGGTGAAAAAGGAAATATCTTCCGTTCAAAACTGGAAAGAAGCTTTCTGAGAAACTGCTCGGTGTTCTGTTAATTCATCTCACAGAGCTACATCTTTACCTTCAAAAGCCTTTAGCTAAGACTGTTCTTGTGGAATTGGCAAAGTGAAATTTGGTCACCATAGAGGGCTATGGTGAAAAAGGAAATATCTTCCGTTCAAAACTGGAAAGAAGCTTTCTGAGAAACTGCTCTGTGTTCTGTTAATTCATCTCACAGAGTTACATCTTTCCCTTCAAGAAGCCTTTCGCTAAGGCCGTTCTTGTGGAATTAGCAAAGGGATATTTGGAAGCCCATAGAGGGCTATGGTGAAAAAGAAAAT
Organism: Chlorocebus sabaeus; assembly: GCF_047675955.1. Taxonomy (NCBI): domain Eukaryota; kingdom Metazoa; phylum Chordata; class Mammalia; order Primates; family Cercopithecidae; genus Chlorocebus; species Chlorocebus sabaeus. The sequence continues at coordinate 3,044,364 of NW_027328036.1, read as the reverse complement.
ATCTTCCGTTCAAAACTGGAAAGAAGCTTTCTGAGAAACTGCTCTGTGTTCTGTTAATTCATCTCACAGAGTTACATCTTTCCCTTCAAGAAGCCGATCGCGAAGGCCGTTCTTGTGGAATTGGCAAAGGGATATTTGGAAGCCCATAGAGGGCTATGGTGAAAAAGGAAATATCTTACGTTCAAAACGGGAAAGAAGCTTTCTGAGAAACTGCTCTGTGTTCTGTTAATTCATCTCACAGAGTTACATCTTTCCCTTCAAAAGCCTTTCGCTAAGGCTGTTCTTGTGGAATTGGCAAAGTGATATTTGGAAGCCCATAGAGGGCTATGGTGAAAAAGGAAATATCGTCCGTTCAAAACTGGAAAGAAGCTTTCTGAGAAACTGCTCTGTGTTCTGTTAATTCATCTCACAGAGTTACATCGTTCCTTCAAGAGGCCTTTCGCTAAGGCTGTTCTTGGGGAATTGGGAAAGGGATATTTGGAAGCCCATAGACGGCTATGGTGAAAAAGGAAATATCTTCCGTTCAAAACTGGAAAGAAGCTTTCTGAGAAACTGCTCTGTGTTCTGTGAATTCATCTCACAGAGTTACATCTTTCCCTTCAAGAAGCCTTTCGCTAAGGCTGTTCTTGTGGAATTGGCAAAGGGATATTTGGAAGCCCATAGAGGGCTATGGTGAAAAAGGAAATATCGTCCGTTCAAAACTGGAAAGAAACTTTCTGAGAAACTGCTCTGTGTTCTGTTAATTCATCTCACAGAGTTACATCTTTCCCTGCAAGAAGCCTTTCGCTAAGGCTGTTCTTGGGGAATTGGGAAAGGGATATTTGGAAGCCCATAGATGGCTATGGTGAAAAAGGAAATATCTTCCGTTCAAAACTGGAAAGAAGCTTTCTGAGAATCTGCTCTGTGTTCTGTTAATTCATCTCACAGAGTTACATCTTTCCCTTCAAGAAGCCTTTCGCTAAGGCTGTTCTTTTGGAATTGGCAAAGGGATATTTGGAAGCCCATAGAGGGCTATGGTGAAAAAGGAAATATCTTCCGTTCAAAACTGGAATGAAGCTTTCTGAGAAACTGCTCTGTGTTCTGTTAATTCATCTCACAGAGTTACATCTTTCCGTTCAAGAAGCCTTTCGCTAAGGCTGTTCTTGTGGAATTGGCAAAGGGATATTTGGAAGCCCATAGAGGGCTATGGTGGAAAAGGAAATATCTTCCGTTCAAAACTGGAAAGAAGCTTTCTGAGAAACTGCTCTGTGTTCTGTTAATTCATCTCACAGAGTTACATCATTAAGTGCAAGAAGCCTTTCGCTAAGGCTGTTCTTGTGGAATTGTTAAAGGGATATTTGGAAGCCCATAGACGGCAATGGTGAAAAAGGAAATATCTTCCGTTCAAAACTGGAAAGAAGCTTACTGAGAAACTGCTATGTGTTCTGTTAATTCACCTCACAGAGTTACATCTTTCCCTTCAAGAATCCTTTCGCTAAGGCTGTTCTTGTGGAATTGGCAAAGGGATATTTGGAAGCCCTTAGAGGCCTATGGTGAAAAAGGAAAAATCTTCCGATAAAAACTGTAAAGAAGCTTTCTGAGAAACTGCTCTGTGTTCTGTTAATTCATCTCACAGAGTTACATCTTTCCCTTCAAGAAACCTTTCGCTAAGGCTGTTCTTGTGGAATTGGCAAAGCGATATTTGGAAGCCCATAGAGGCCTATGGTGAAAAAGGAAATATATCCGTTCAAAATTTGAAAGAAGCTTTCTGAGAAACTGCTCGGTGTTCTGTTAATTCATCTCACAGAGTTACATCTTTCCCTTCAAGAAGCCTTTCGTTAAGGCTGTTCTTTTGGAATTGACAAAGTGATATTTGGAAGCCCACAGAGGGCTATGGTGAAAAAGGAAATATCTTCCGTTCAAAACTGGAAAGAAGCTTTCTGAGAAACTGCTCTGTGTTCTGTTAATTCATCTCACAGAGTTACATCTTTCCCTTCAAGAAACCTTTCGCTAAGGCTGTTCTTGTGGAATTGGCAAAGGGATATTTGGAAGCCCATAGAGGGCTATGGTGAAAAAGGAAATATCTTCCGTTCAAAACTGGAAAGAAGCTTTCTGAGAAACTGCTCTGTGTTCTGTTAATTCATCTCACAGAGTTAAATCTTTCCCTTCAAGAGGCCTTTCGCTAAGGCTGTTCTTGTTGAATTGGCAAAGGCATATTTGGAAGCCCATTGACGGCTATGGTGAAAAAGGAAATATCTTCCGTTCAAAACTGGAAAGAAGCTTTCTGAGAAACTGCTCTGTGTTCTGTTAATTCATCTCACAGAGTTACATCTTTCCGTTCAAGAAGCCTTTCGCTAAGGCTGTTCTTGTGGAATTGGCAAAGGGATATTTGGAAGCCCATAGAGGGCTATGGTGAAAAAGGAAATATCTTCCGTTCAAAACTGGAAAGAAGCTCTCTGAGAAACTGCTCTGTGTTCTGTGAATTCGTCTCACAGAGTTACATCTTTCCCTTCAAGAAGCCTTTCGCTAAGGCTGTTCTTGTGGAATTGGCAAAGGGATATTTGGAAGCCCATAGAGGGCTATGGTGAAAAAGGAAGTATCTTCCGTTGAAAACTGGAAAGAAGCTTTCTGAGAAACTGCTCTGTGTTCTGTTAATTCATCTCACAGAGTTACATCTTTCCCTTCAAGAAGCCTTTCGCTAAGGCTGTTCTTGTGGAATTGGCAAAGGGATATTTGGAAGCCCATAGAGGGCTATGGTGAAAAAGGAAATATCTTCGGTTCAAAACTGGAAAGAAGTTTCCTGAGAAACTGCTCTGTGTTCTGTTAATTCATCTCACAGAGTTACATCTTTCCCTTCAAGAGGCCTTTCGCTAAGGCTGTTCTTGTTGAATTGGCAAAGGGATATTTGGAAGCCAATGACGGCTATGGTGAAAAAGGAAATATCTTCCGTTCAAAACTGGAAAGAAGCTTTCTGAGAAACTGCTCTGTGTTCTGTTAATTCATCTCACAGAGTTACATCTTTCCCTTCAAGAAGCCTTTCGCTAAGGCTGTTCTTGTGGAATTGGCAAAGGGATATTTGGAAGCCCATAGAGGGATAGGGTGAAAAAGGAAATATCTTCCATTCAAAACTGGAAAGAAGCTTTCTGAGAAACTAGTCTGTGTTTTGTTAATTCATCTCACAGAGTTACATCTTTCCCTTCAAGAAGCCTTTCGCTAAGGCTGTTCTTGTGGAATTGGCAAAGGGATATTTGGAATACCATAGAGGGCTATGGTGAAAAAGGAAATATCGTCCGTTCAATACTGGAAAGAAGCTTTCTGAGAAACTGCTCTGTGTTCTGTTAATTCATCTCCCAGAGTTACATCTTTCCTTCAAGAGGCCTTTCGCTAAGGCTGTTCTTGGGGAATTGGGAAAGGGATATTTGGAAGACCATAGAGGGCTATGGTGAAAAAGGAAATATCTTCCGTTCAAAACTGGAAAGAAGCTTTCTGAGAAACTGCTCTGTGTTCTGTTCATTCATGTCGCAGAGTTACATCTTTCCCTTCAAGAAGCCTTTCGCTAAGGCTGTTCTTGTGGAATTGGCAAAGGGATATTTGGAAGCCCATAGAGGCCTATGGTGATAAAGGAATATCTTCCGTTAAAAACTGTAAAGAAGCTTTCTGAGAAACTGCTCTGTGTTCTGTTAATTCATCTCACAGAGTTACATCTTTCCCTTCAAGAAGCCTTTCGCTAAGGCTGTTCTTGTGGAATTGGCAAAGGTTTATTTGGAAGCCCATAGAGGGCTATGGTGAAAAAGGGAATATCTTCCGTTCAAAGCTGGAAAGAAGCTTTCTGAGAAACTGCTCTGTGTTCTGTTAATTCATCTCAGAGAGTTACATCTTTCCCTTCAAGAAGCCTTTCGCTAAGGCTGTTCTTGTGGAATTGGCAAAGGGATATTTGGAAGCCCATAGAGGGCTATGGTGAAAAAGGAAATATCTTCCGTTCAAAACTGGAAAGAAGCTTTCTGAGAAACTGCTCTGTGTTCTGTTAATTCATCTCACAGAGTTACATCTTTCCCTTCAAGAAGCCTTTCGCTAAGGCTGTTCTTGTGGAATTGGCAAAGGGATATTTGGAAGCCCATAGAGGGCTATGGTGAAAAAGGAAGTATCTTCCGTTGAAAACTGGAAAGAAGCTTTCTGAGAAACTGTTCTGTGTTCTGTTAATTCATCTCACAGAGCTACATCTTTCCCTTCAAGAAACCTTTCGCTAAGGCTGTTCTTGTGGAATTGGCAAAGGGATACTTGGAAGCCCATAGAGGGCTATGGTGAAAAAGGAAATATCTTCCGTTCAAAACTGGAAAGAAGCTTTCTGAGAAACTGCTCGGTGTTCTGTTAATTCATCTCACAGAGCTACATCTTTCCCTTCAAAAGCCTTTAGCTAAGGCTGTTCTTGTGGAATTGGCAAAGTGAAATTTGGTCACCATAGAGGGCTATGGTGAAAAAGGAAATATCTTCCGTTCAAAACTGGAAAGAAGCTTTCGGAGAAACTGCTCTGTGTTCTGTTAATTCATCTCACAGAGTTACATCTTTCCCTTCAAGAAGCCTTTCGCTAAGGCCGTTCTTGTGGAATTGGCAAAGGGATATTTGGAAGCCCATAGAGGGCTCTGGTGACAAAGGAAATATCTTCCGTTCAAAACTGGAAAGAAGCTTTCTGAGAAACTGCTCTGTGTTCTGTTAATTCATCTCACAGAGTTACATCTTTCCCTTCAAGAAGCCGATCGCGAAGGCCGTTCTTGTGGAATTGGCAAAGGGATATTTGGAAGCCCATAGAGGGCTTTGGAGAAAAAGGAAATATCTTACGTTCAAAACTGGAAAGAAGCTTTCTGAGAAACTGCTCTGTGTTCTGTTAATTCATCTCACAGAGTTACATCTTTCCCTTCAATAGCCTTTCGCTAAGGCTGTTCTTGTGGAATTGGCAAAGTGATATTTGGAAGCCCATAGAGGGCTATGGTGAAAAAGGAAATATCGTCCGTTCAAAACTGGAAAGAAGCTTTCTGAGAAACTGCTCTGTGTTCTGTTAATTCATCTCACAGAGTTACATCTTTCCTTCAAGAGGCCTTTCGCTAAGGCTGTTCTTGGGGAACTGGGAAAGGGATATTTGGAAGCCCATAGACGGCTATGGTGAAAAAGGAAATATCTTCCGTTCAAAACTGGAAAGATGCTTTCTGAGAAACTGCTCTGTGTTCTGTGAATTCATATCACAGAGTTACATCTTTCCCTTCAAGAAGCCTTTGGCTAAGGCTGTTCTTGTGGAATTGGCAAAGGGATATTTGGAAGCCCATAGAGGGCTACGGTGAAAAAGGAAATATCTTCCGTTCAAAACTGGAAAGAAGCTTTCTGAGAAATTGCTCTGTGTTCTGTTAATTCATCTCACAGAGTTACATCTTTCCCTTCAAGAAGCCTTTCGCTAAGGCTGTTCTTGTGGAATAGGCAAAGGGATATTTGGAAGCCCATAGAGGGATAGGGTGAAAAAGGAAATATCTTCCATTCAAAACTGGAAAGAAGCTTTCTGAGAAACTAGTCTGTGTTTTGTTAATTCATCTCACAGAGTTACATCTTTCCCTTCAAGAAGCCTTTCGCTAAGGCTGTTCTTGTGGAATTGGCAAAGGGATATTTGGAAGCCCATAGAGGGCTATGGTGAAAAAGGAAATATCGTCCGTTCAATACTGGAAAGAAGCTTTCTGAGAAACTGCTCTGTGTTCTGTTAATTCATCTCCCAGAGTTACATCTTTCCTTCAAGAGGCCTTTCGCTAAGGCTGTTCTTGGGGAATTGGGAAAGGGATATTTGGAAGCCCATAGAGGGCTATGGTGAAAAAGGAAATATCTTCCGTTCAAAACTGGAAAGAAGCTTTCTGAGAAACTGCTCTGTGTTCTGTTCATTCATGTTACAGAGTTACATCTTTCCCTTCAAGAAGCCTTTCGCTAAGGATGTTCTTGTGGAATTGGCAAAGGGATATTTGGAAGCCCATAGAGGGATATGGTGATAAAGGAAATATCTTCCGTTAAAAACTGTAAAGAAGCTTTCTGAGAAACTGCTCTGTGTTCTGTTAATTCATCTCACAGAGTTACATCTTTCCCTTCAAGAAGCCTTTCGCTAAGGCTGTTCTTGTGGAATTGGCAAAGGGATATTTGGAAGCCCATAGAGGGCTATGGTGAAAAAGGAAATATCTTCCGTTCAAAACTGGAAAAAACCTTTCTGAGAAACTAGTCTGTGTTTTGTTAATTCATCTCACAGAGTTACATCTTTCCCTTCAAGAAGCCTTACACTAAGGCTGTTCTTGTGGAATTGGCAAAGGGATATTTGGAAGGCCATAGAGGGCTATGGTGAAAAAGGAAATATCTTCCGTTCAAAACTGGAAAGAAGCTTCCTGAGAAACTGCTCTGTGTTCTGTTAATTCATCTCACAGATTTACATCTTTCCCTTCAAGAAGCCTTTCGCTAAGGCTGTTCTTGTGGAATTGGCAAAGGCATATTTGGAAGCCCATAGAGGGCTATGGTGAAAAAGGAAGTATCTTCCGTTCAAAACTGGAAAGAAGCTTTCCGAGAAACTGCTCTGTGTTCTGTTAATTCATCTCACAGAGTTACATCTTTCCCTTCAAGAAGCCTTTCGCTAAGGCCGTTCTTGTGGAATTGGCAAAGGGATATTTGGCAGCCCATAGACGGCTATGGTGGAAAAGGAAATATCTTCCGTTCAAAACTGGAAAGAAGCTTTCTGAGAAACTGCTCTGTGTTCTGTTAATTCATCTCACAGAGTTACATCATTAACTGCAAGAAGCCTTTCGCTAAGTCTGTTCTTGTGGAATTGTTAAAGGGATATTTGGAAGCCCATAGACGGCAATGGTGAAAAAGGAAATATCTTCCGTTCAAAACTGGAAAGAAGCTTTCTGAGAAACTGCTCTGTGTTCTGTTAATTCGTCTCACAGAGTTACATCTTTCCCTTCAAGAGGCCTTTCGCTAAGGCTGTTCTTGTTGAATTGGCAAAGGGATATTTGGAAGCCCATTGACGGCTATGGTGAAAAAGGAAATATCTTCCGTTCAAAACTGGAAAGAAGCTTTCTGAGAAACTGCTCTGTGTTCTGTTAATTCATCTCACAGAGTTACATCTTTCCCTTCAAGAAGCCTTTCGCTAAGGCTGTTCTTGTGGAATTGGCAAAGGGATATTTGGAAGCCCATAGAGGGCTATGGTGAAAAAGGAAATATCTTCCGTTCAAAACTGGAAAGAAGCTTTTGAGAGACTGCTCTGTGTTCTGTGAATTCGTCTCACAGAGTTACATCTTTCCCTTCAAGAAGCCTTTCGCTAAGGCTGTTCTTGTGGAATTGGCAAAGGGATATTTGGAAGCCCATAGAGGCCTATGGTGAAAAAGGAAATATCTTCCGTTGAAAACTGGAAAGAAGCTTTCTGAGAAACTGCTCTGTGTTCTGTTAATTCATCTCACAGAGTTACATGTTTCCCTTCAAGAAGCCTTTCGCTAAGGCCGTTTTTGTGGAATTGGTAAAGGGATATTTGGAAGCCCATAGACGGCTACGGTGAAAAAGGAAATATCTTCCGTTCAAAACTGGAAAGAAGCTCTCTGAGAAACTGCTCTGTGTTCTGTGAATTCGTCTCACAGAGTTACATCTTTCCCTTCAAGAAGCCTTTCGCTAAGGCTGTTCTTGTGGAATTGGCAAAGGGATATTTGGAAGCCCATAGAGGGCTATGGTGAAAAAGGAAGTATCATCCGTTGAAAACTGGAAAGAAGCTTTCTGAGAAACTGCTCTGTGTTCTGTTAATTCATCTCACAGAGTTACATCTTTCCCTTCAAGAAACCTTTCGCTAAGGCTGTTCTTGTGGAATTGGCAAAGGGATACTTGGAAGCCCATAGAGGGCTATGGTGAAAAAGGAAATATCTTCCGTTCAAAACTGGAAAGAAGCTTTCTGAGAAACTGCTCGGTGTTCTGTTAATTCATCTCACAGAGCTACATCTTTACCTTCAAAAGCCTTTAGCTAAGACTGTTCTTGTGGAATTGGCAAAGTAAAATTTGGTCACCATAGAGGGCTATGGTGAAAAAGGAAATATCTTCCGTTCAAAACTGGAAAGAAGCTTTCTGAGAAACTGCTCTGTGTTCTGTTAATTCATCTCACAGAGTTACATCTTTCCCTTCAAGAAGCCTTTCGCTAAGGCCGTTCTTGTGGAATTAGCAAAGGGATATTTGGAAGCCCATAGAGGGCTATGGTGAAAAAGGAAATATCTTCCGTTCAAAACTGGAAAGAAGCTTTCTGAGAAACTGCTCTGTGTTCTGTTAATTCATCTCACAGAGTTACATCTTTCCCTTCAAGAAGCCGATCGCGAAGGCCGTTCTTGTGGAATTGGCAAAGGGATATTTGGAAGCCCATAGAGGGCTATGGTGAAAAAGGAAATATCTTACGTTCAAAACGGGAAAGAAGCTTTCTGAGAAACTGCTCTGTGTTCTGTTAATTCATCTCACAGAGTTACATCTTTCCCTTCAAAAGCCTTTCGCTAAGGCTGTTCTTGTGGAATTGGCAAAGTGATATTTGGAAGCCCATAGAGGGCTATGGTGAAAAAGGAAATATCGTCCGTTCAAAACTGGAAAGAAGCTTTCTGAGAAACTGCTCTGTGTTCTGTTAATTCATCTCACAGAGTTACATCGTTCCTTCAAGAGGCCTTTCGCTAAGGCTGTTCTTGGGGAATTGGGAAAGGGATATTTGGAAGCCCATAGACGGCTATGGTGAAAAAGGAAATATCTTCCGTTCAAAACTGGAAAGAAGCTTTCTGAGAAACTGCTCTGTGTTCTGTGAATTCATCTCACAGAGTTACATCTTTCCCTTCAAGAAGCCTTTCGCTAAGGCTGTTCTTGTGGAATTGGCAAAGGGATATTTGGAAGCCCATAGAGGGCTATGGTGAAAAAGGAAATATCGTCCGTTCAAAACTGGAAAGAAACTTTCTGAGAAACTGCTCTGTGTTCTGTTAATTCATCTCACAGAGTTACATCTTTCCCTGCAAGAAGCCTTTCGCTAAGGCTGTTCTTGGGGAATTGGGAAAGGGATATTTGGAAGCCCATAGATGGCTATGGTGAAAAAGGAAATATCTTCCGTTCAAAACTGGAAAGAAGCTTTCTGAGAATCTGCTCTGTGTTCTGTTAATTCATCTCACAGAGTTACATCTTTCCCTTCAAGAAGCCTTTCGCTAAGGCTGTTCTTTTGGAATTGGCAAAGGGATATTTGGAAGCCCATAGAGGGCTATGGTGAAAAAGGAAATATCTTCCGTTCAAAACTGGAATGAAGCTTTCTGAGAAACTGCTCTGTGTTCTGTTAATTCATCTCACAGAGTTACATCTTTCCGTTCAAGAAGCCTTTCGCTAAGGCTGTTCTTGTGGAATTGGCAAAGGGATATTTGGAAGCCCATAGAGGGCTATGGTGGAAAAGGAAATATCTTCCGTTCAAAACTGGAAAGAAGCTTTCTGAGAAACTGCTCTGTGTTCTGTTAATTCATCTCACAGAGTTACATCATTAAGTGCAAGAAGCCTTTCGCTAAGGCTGTTCTTGTGGAATTGTTAAAGGGATATTTGGAAGCCCATAGACGGCAATGGTGAAAAAGGAAATATCTTCCGTTCAAAACTGGAAAGAAGCTTACTGAGAAACTGCTATGTGTTCTGTTAATTCACCTCACAGAGTTACATCTTTCCCTTCAAGAATCCTTTCGCTAAGGCTGTTCTTGTGGAATTGGCAAAGGGATATTTGGAAGCCCTTAGAGGCCTATGGTGAAAAAGGAAAAATCTTCCGATAAAAACTGTAAAGAAGCTTTCTGAGAAACTGCTCTGTGTTCTGTTAATTCATCTCACAGAGTTACATCTTTCCCTTCAAGAATCCTTTCGCTAAGGCTGTTCTTGTGGAATTGGCAAAGGGATATTTGGAAGCCCATAGAGGGCTATGGTGAAAAAGGAAATATCTTCGGTTCAAAACTGGAAAGAAGCTTTCTGAGAAACTGCTCTGTGTTCTGTTAATTCATCTCACAGAGTTACATCTTTCCCTTCAAGAAGCCTTTCGCTAAGGCTGTTCTTGTGGAATTGGCAAAGGGATATTTGGAAGCCCATAGAGGGATAGGGTGAAAAAGGAAATATCTTCCATTCAAAACTGGAAAGAAGCTTTCTGAGAAACTAGTCTGTGTTTTGTTAATTCATCTCACAGAGTTACATCTTTCCCTTCAAGAAGCCTTTCGCTAAGGCTGTTCTTGTGGAATTGGCAAAGGGATATTTGGAATACCATAGAGGGCTATGGTGAAAAAGGAAATATCGTCCGTTCAATACTGGAAAGAAGCTTTCTGAGAAACTGCTCTGTGTTCTGTTAATTCATCTCCCAGAGTTACATCTTTCCTTCAAGAGGCCTTTCGCTAAGGCTGTTCTTGGGGAATTGGGAAAGGGATATTTGGAAGACCATAGAGGGCTATGGTGAAAAAGGAAATATCTTCCGTTCATAACTGGAAAGAAGCTTTCTGAGAAACTGCTCTGTGTTCTGTTCATTCATGTCACAGAGTTACATCTTTCCCTTCAAGAAGCCTTTCGCTAAGGCTGTTCTTGTGGAATTGGCAAAGGGATATTTGGAAGCCCATAGAGGCCTATGGTGATAAAGGAATATCTTCCGTTAAAAACTGTAAAGAAGCTTTCTGAGAAACTGCTCTGTGTTCTGTTAATTCATCTCACAGAGTTACATCTTTCCCTTCAAGAAGCCTTTCGCTAAGGCTGTTCTTGTGGAATTGGCAAAGGTTTATTTGGAAGCCCATAGAGGGCTATGGTGAAAAAGGGAATATCTTCCGTTCAAAGCTGGAAAGAAGCTTTCTGAGAAACTGCTCTGTGTTCTGTTAATTCATCTCAGAGAGTTACATCTTTCCCTTCAAGAAGCCTTTCGCTAAGGCTGTTCTTGTGGAATTGGCAAAGGGATATTTGGAAGCCCATAGAGGGCTATGGTGAAAAAGGAAATATCTTCCGTTCAAAACTGGAAAGAAGCTTTCTGAGAAACTGCTCTGTGTTCTGTTAATTCATCTCACAGAGTTACATCTTTCCCTTCAAGAAGCCTTTCGCTAAGGCTGTTCTTGTGGAATTGGCAAAGGGATATTTGGAAGCCCATAGAGGGCTATGGTGAAAAAGGAAGTATCTTCCGTTGAAAACTGGAAAGAAGCTTTCTGAGAAACTGCTCTGTGTTCTGTTAATTCATCTCACAGAGTTACATCTTTCCCTTCAAGAAGCCTTTTGCTAAGGCCGTTCTTGTGGAATTGGTAAAGGGATATTTGGAAGCCCATAGACGGCTATGGTGAAAAAGGAAATATCTTCCGTTCAAAACTGGAAAGAAGCTTTCTGAGAAACTGCTTAGTGTTCTGTTAATTCATCTCACAGAGCTACATCTTTCCCTTCAAGAAACCTTTCGCTAAGGCTGTTCTTGTGGAATTGGCAAAGGGATACTTGGAAGCCCATAGAGGGCTATGGTGAAAAAGGAAATATCTTCCGTTCAAAACTGGAAAGAAGCTTTCTGAGAAACTGCTCGGTGTTCTGTTAATTCATCTCACAGAGCTACATCTTTCCCTTCAAGAAGCCTTTCGCTAAGGCTGTTCTTGTGGAATTGGCAAAGGGATATTTGGAAGCCCATAGAGGGCTATGGTGAAAAAGGAAATATCTTCCGTTCAAAACTGGAAAGAAGCTTTCTGAGAAACTGCTCTGTGTTCTGTGAATTCATCTCACAGAGTTACATCTTTCCCTTCAAGAAGCCTTTCGCTAAGGCTGTTCTTGTGGTATTGGCAAAGGGATATTTGGAAGCCCATAGAGGCCTATGGTGAAAAGGAAATATCTTCCGTTCAAAACTGGAAAGAAGCTTTCTGAGAAACTGCTCTGTGTTCTGTTAATTCATCTCACAGAGTTACATCTTTCCCTTCAAGAAGCCTTTCTCTAAGGCTGTTCTTGGGGAATTGGCAAAGGTTTTTTTGGAAAGCCATAGAGTGCTATGTTGAAACAGGGAATACCTTCCGTTCAAAACTAGAAAGAAGCCTTCTGAGAAACTGCTCTGTGTACTGTTAACTCATCTCACAGAGTTACATCTTTCCCTTCAAGAAGCCTTTTGCTAAGGCTGTTCATGTGGAATTGGCAAATGGATATTTGGAAGCCCATAGGGGGCTATGGTGAAAAAGGAAATATCTTCCGTTCAAAACTGGAAAGAAGCTTTCTGAGAAACTGCTCTGTGTTCTGTTAATTCATCTCACAGAGTTACATCATTAACTGCAAGAAGCCTCTCGCTAAGGCTGTTCTTGTGGAATTGTTAAAGGGATATTTGGAAGCCCATAGACGGCAATGGTGAAAAAGGAAATATCTCCCGTTCAAAACTGGAAAGAAGCTTTCTGAGAAACTGCTCTGTGTTCTGTTAATTCATCTCACAGAGTTACATCTTTCCCTTCAAGAATCCTTTCGCTAAGGCTGTTCTTGTGGAATTGGCAAAGGGATATTTGGAAGCCCATAGAGGCCTATGGTGAAAAAGGAAAAATCTTCCGATAAAAACTGTAAAGAAGCTTTCTGAGAAACTGCTCTGTGTTCTGTTAATTCATTTCACAGAGTTACATCTTTCCCTTCAAGAGGCCTTTCGCTAAGGCTGTTCTTGTGGAATTGGCAAAGGCATATTTGGAAGCCCATAGAGGGCTATGTTGAAAAAGGGAATATCTTCCGTTCAAAGCTGGAAAGAAGTTTTCTGAGAAACTGCTCTGTGTTCTGTGAATTCATCTCACAGAGTTACATCTTTCCCTTCAAGAAGCCTTTCGCTAAGGCTGTTCTTGTGGAATTGGCAAAGGGATATTTGGAAGCCCATAGAGGGCTATGGTGAAAAAGGAAATATCTTCCGTTCAAAACTGGAAAGAAGCTTTCTGAGAAACTGCTCTGTGTTCTGTTAATTCATCTCACAGTGTTACATCATTAACTGCAAGAAGCCTTTCGCTAAGGCTGTTCTTGTGGAATTGTTAAAGTGATATTTGGAAGCCCATAGACGGCAATGGTGAATAAGGAAATATCTTCCGTTCAAAACTGGAAAGAAGCTTTCTGAGAAACTGCTCTGTGTTCTGTGAATTCATCTCACAGAGTTACATCTTTCCCTTCAAGAATCCTTTCGCTAAGGCTGTTCTTGTGGAATTTGCAAAGGGATATTTGGAAGCCCATAGAGGCCTATGGTGAAAAAGGAAAAATCTTCCGATAAAAACTGTAAAGAAGCTTTCTGAGAAACTGCTCTGTGTTCTGTTAATTCATCTCACAGAGTTACATCTTTCCCTTCAAGAAACCTTTCGCTAAGGCTGTTCTTGTGGAATTGGCAAAGCGATATTTGGAAGCCCATAGAGGCCTATGGTGAAAAAGGAAATATCTTCCGTTCAAAACTTGAAAGAAGCTTTCTGAGAAACTGCTCTGTGTTCTGTTAATTCATCTCACAGAGTTACATCTTTCCCTTCAAGAAGCCTTTCGCTAAGGCTGTTCTTGTGGAATTGGCAAAGGGATATTTGGAAGCCCATAGAGGGCTATGGTGAAAAAGGAAATATCTTCCGTTCAAAACTGGAAAGAAGCTTTCTGAGAAACTGCTCTGTGTTCTGTTAATTCATCTCACAGAGTTACATCTTTCCCTTCAAGAAGCCTTTCGTTAAGGCTGTTCTTTTGGCATTGGCAAAGGGATATTTGGAAGCCCATAGAGGGCTATGGTGAAAAAGGAAATATCTTCCGTTCAAAACTGGAAAGAAGCTTTCTGAGAAACTGCTCTGTGTTCTGTTAATTCATCTCACAGAGTTACATCTTTCCCTTCAAGAAGCCTTTCGCTAAGTCTGTTCTTGTGGAATTGGCAAAGGGATATTTGGAAGCCCATAGAGGGCTATGGTGAAAAAGGAAGTATCTTCCGTTGAAAACTGGAAAGAAGCTTTCTGAGAAACTGCTCTGTGTTCTGTTAATTCATCTCACAGAGTTACATCTTTCCATTCAAGAAGCCTTTTGCTAAGGCCGTTCTTGTGTAATTGGTAAAGGGATATTTGGAAGCCCATAGACGGCTATGGTGAAAAAGGAAATATCTTCCGTTCAAAACTGGAAAGAAGCTTTCTGAGAAACTGCTTTGTGTTCTGTTAATTCATCTCACAGAGTTACATCTTTCCCTTCAAGAAACCTTTGGCTAAGGCTGTTCTTGTGGAATTGGCAAAGGGATACTTGGAAGCCCATAGAGGGCTATGGTGAAAAAGGAAATATCTTCCGTTTAAAACTGGAAAGAAGTTTTCTGAGAAACTGCTCGGTGTTCTGTTAATTAATCTCACAGAGCTACATCTTTCCCTTCAAAATCCTTTAGCTAAGGCTGTTCTTGTGGAATTGGCAAAGTGAAATTTGGTCACCATAGAGGGCTATGGTGAAAAAGGAAATATCTTCAGTTCAAAACTGGAAAGAAGCTTTCTGAGAAACTGCTCTGTGTTCTGTTAATACATCTCACAGAGTTACATCTTTCCCTTCAAGAAGCCTTTCGCTAAGGCCGTTCCTGTGGAATTGGCAAAGGGATATTTGGAAGCCCATAGAGGGCTATGGTGAAAAAGGAAATATCTTCCGTTCAAAACTGGAAAGAAGCTTTCTGAGAAACTGCTCTGTGTTCTGTTAATTCATCTCACAGAGTTACATCTTTCCCTTCAAGAAACCGATCGCGAAGGCCGTTCTTTTGGAATTGGCTAAGGGATATTTGGAAGCCCATAGAGGGCTTTGGAGAAAAAGGAAATATCTTCCGTTCAAAACTGGAAAGAAGCTTTCTGAGAAACTGCTCTGTGTTCTGTTAATTCATCTCACAGAGTTACATCTTTCCCTTCAAAAGCCTTTCGCTGAGGCTGTTCTTGTGGAATTGGCAAAGTGATATTTTGAAGCCCTTAGAGGGCTATGGTGAAAAAGGAAATATCGTCCGTTCAAAACTGGAAAGAAGCTTTCTGAGAAACTGCTCTGTGTTCTGTTAATTCATCTCACAGAGTTACATCTTTCCTTCAAGAGGCCTTTCGCTAAGGCTGTTCTTGGGGAATTGGGAAAGGGATATTTGGAAGCCCATAGACGGCTATGGTGAAAAAGGAAATATCTTCCGTTCAAAACTGGAAAGAAGCTTTCTGAGAAACTGCTCTGTGTTCTGTGAATTCATCTCACAGAGTTACATCTTTCCCTTCAAGAAGACTTTCGCTAAGGCAGTTCTTGTGGAATTGGCAAAGGGATATTTGGAAGCCCATAGAGGGCTATGGTGAAAAAGGAAATATCTTCCGTTCAAAACTGGAAAGAAGCTTTCTGAGAAACTGCTCTGTGTTCTGTGAATTCATCTCACAGAGTTACATCTTTCCCTGCAAGAAGCCTTTCGCTAAGGCTGTTCTTGGGGAATTGGGAAAGGGATATTTGGAAGCCCATAGATGGCTATGGTGAAAAAGGAAATATCTTCCGTTCAAAACTGGAAAGAAGCTTTCTGAGAAACTGCTCTGTGTTCTGTTAATTCATCTCACAGAGTTACATCTTTCCCTTCAAGAAGCCTTTCGCTAAGGCTGTTCTTGTGGAATTGGCAAAGGGATATTTGGAAGCCCATAGAGGGCTATGGTGAAAAAGGAAATATCTTCCGTTCAAAACTGGAAAGAAGCTTTCTGAGAAACTGCTCTGTGTTCTGTGAATTCATCTCACAGAGTTACATCTTTCCCTTCAAGAAGCCTTTCGCTAAGGCTGTTCTTGTGGTATTGGCAAAGGGATATTTGGAAGCCCATAGAGGCCTATGGTGAAAAGGAAATATCTTCCGTTCAAAACTGGAAAGAAGCTTTCTGAGAAACTGCTCTGTGTTCTGTTAATTCATCTCACAGAGTTACATCTTTCCCTTCAAGAAGCCTTTCTCTAAGGCTGTTCTTGGGGAATTGGCAAAGGTTTATTTGGAAAGCCATAGAGTGCTACGTTGAAACAGGGAATACCTTCCGTTCAAAACTAGAAAGAAGCCTTCTGAGAAACTGCTCTGTGTACTGTTAACTCATCTCACAGAGTTACATCTTTCCCTTCAAGAAGCCTTTTGCTAAGGCTGTTCATGTGGAATTGGCAAAGGGATATTGGGAAGCCCATAGGGGGCTATGGTGAAAAAGGAAATATCTTCCGTTCAAAACTGGAAAGAAGCTTTCTGAGAAACTGCTCTGTGTTCTGTTGATTCATCTCACAGAGTTACATCTTTCCCTTCAAGAAGCCTTTCGCTAAGGCTGCTCTTGTGGAATTCGCAAAGGGATATTTGGAAGCCCATAGAGGGCTACGGTGAAAAAGGAAATATCTTCTGTTCAAAACTGGAAAGAAGCTTTCTGAGAAACTGCTCTGTGTTCTGTTAATTCATCTCACAGAGTTACATCTTTCCCTTCAAGAAGCCTTTCGCTAAGGCTGTTCTTGTGGAATTGGCAAAGGGATATTTGGAAGCCCATAGAGGCCTATGGTGAAAAAGGAAGTATCTTCCGTTCAAAACTGGAAAGAAGCTTTCCGAGAAACTGCTCTGTGTTCTGCTAATTCATCTCACAGAGTTACATCTTTCCCTTCAAGAAGCCTTTCGCTAAGGCCGTTCTTGTGGAATTGGCAAAGGGATATTTGGAAGCCCATAGACGGCTATGGTGAAAAAGGAAATATCTTCCGTTCAAAACTGGAAATAAGCTTTCAGAGAAACTGCTCTGTGTTCTGTTAATTCATCTCACAGAGTTACATCTTTCCCTTCAAGAAGCCTTTCGCTAAGGCTGTTCTTGTGGAATTGGCAAAGGTTTATTTGGAAGCCCATAGAGGGCTATCGTGAAAAAGGGAATATCTTCCGTTCAAAGCTGGAAAGAAGCTTTCTGAGAAACTGCTCTGTGTTCTGTTAATTCATCTCACAGAGTTACATCTTTCCCTTTAAGAAGCCTTTCGCTAAGGCTGTTCTTGTGGAATTGGCAAAGGGATATTTGGAAGCCCATAGAGGGCTATGGTGAAAAAGGAAATATCTTCCGTTCAAAACTGGAAAGAAGCTTTCTGAGAAACTGCTCTGTGTTCTGTTAATTCATCTCACAGAGTTACATCTTTCCCTTCAAGAAGACTTTCGTTAAGGCTGTTCTTGTGGAATTGGCAAAGGGATATTTGGAAGCCCATAGAGGGCTATGGTGAAAAAGGAAATATCTTCCGTTCAAAACTGGAAAGAAGCTTTCTGAGAAACTGCTCTGTGTTCTGTTAATTCATCTCACAGAGTTACATCTTTCCCTTCAAGAAGCCTTTCGCTAAGGCTGTTCTTGTGGAATTGGCAAAGGGATATTTGGAAGCCCATAGAGGGCTATGGTGAAAAAGGAAATATCTTCCGTTCAAAACTGGAAAGAAGTTCCCTGAGAAACTGCTCTGTGTTCTGTTAATTCATCTCACAGAGTTACATCTTTCCCTTCAAGAGGCCTTTCGCTAAGGCTGTTCTTGTTGAATTGGCAAAGGGATATTTGGAAGCCCATAGAGGGCTATGTTGAAAAAGGAAATATCTTCCGTTCAAAACTGGAAAGAAGCTTTCTGAGAAACTGCTCTGTGTTCTGTTAATTCATCTCACAGTGTTACATCATTAACTGCAAGAAGCCTTTCGCTAAGGCTGTTCTTGTGGAATTGTTAAAGGGATATTTGGAAGCCCATAGACAGCAATGGTGAAAAAGGAAATATCTTCCGTTCAAAACTGGAAAGAAGCTTTCTGAGAAACTGCTCTGTGTTCTGTGAATTCATCTCACAGAGTTACATCTTTCCCTTCAAGAATCCTTTCGCTAAGGCTGTTCTTGTGGAATTTGCAAAGGGATATTTGGAAGCCCATAGAGGCCTATGGTGAAAAAGGAAAAATCTTCCGATAAAAACTGTAAAGAAGTTTTCTGAGAAACTGCTCTGTGTTCTGTTAATTCATCTCACAGAGTTACATCTTTCCCTTCAAGAAACCTTTCGCTAAGGCTGTTCTTGTGGAATTCGCAAAGCGATATTTGGAAGCCCATAGAGGCCTATGGTGAAAAAGGAAATATCTTCCGTTCAAAACTTGAAAGAAGCTTTCTGAGAAACTGCTCTGTGTTCTGTTAATTCATCTCACAGAGTTACATCTTTCCCTTCAAGAAGCCTTTCGTTAAGGCTGTTCTTTTGGAATTGGCAAAGGGATATTTGGAAGCCCATAGAGGGCTACGGTGAAAAAGGAAATATTTTCTGTTCAAAACTGGAAAGAAGCTTTCTGAGAAACTGCTCTGTGTTCTGTTAATTCATCTCACAGAGTTACATCTTTCCCTTCAAGAAGCCTTTCGCTAAGGCTGTTCTTGTGGAATTGGCAAAGGGATATTTGGAAGCCCATAGAGGCCTATGGTGAAAAAGGAAGTATCTTCCGTTCAAAACTGGAAAGAAGCTTTCCGAGAAACTGCTCTGTGTTCTGCTAATTCATCTCACAGAGTTACATCTTTCCCTTCAAGAAGCCTTTCGCTAAGGCCGTTCTTGTGGAATTGGCAAAGGGATATTTGGAAGCCCATAGACGGCTATGGTGAAAAAGGAAATATCTTCCGTTCAAAACTGGAAATAAGCTTTCAGAGAAACTGCTCTGTGTTCTGTTAATTCATCTCACAGAGTTACATCTTTCCCTTCAAGAAGCCTTTCGCTAAGGCTGTTCTTGTGGAATTGGCAAAGGTTTATTTGGAAGCCCATAGAGGGCTATCGTGAAAAAGGGAATATCTTCCGTTCAAAGCTGGAAAGAAGCTTTCTGAGAAACTGCTCTGTGTTCTGTTAATTCATCTCACAGAGTTACATCTTTCCCTTCAAGAAGCCTTTCGCTAAGGCTGTTCTTGTGGAATTGGCAAAGGGATATTTGGAAGCCCATAGAGGGCTATGGTGAAAAAGGAAATATCTTCCGTTCAAAACTGGAAAGAAGCTTTCTGAGAAACTGCTCTGTGTTCTGTTAATTCATCTCACAGAGTTACATCTTTCCCTTCAAGAAGCCTTTCGCTAAGGCTGTTCTTGTGGAATTGGCAAAGGGATATTTGGAAGCCCATAGAGGGCTATGGTGAAAAAGGAAATATCTTCCGTTCAAAACTGGAAAGAAGTTTCCTGAGAAACTGCTCTGTGTTCTGTTAATTCATCTCACAGAGTTACATCTTTCCCTTCAAGAGGCCTTTCGCTAAGGCTGTTCTTGTTGAATTGGCAAAGGGATATTTGGAAGCCCATAGAGGGCTATGGTGAAAAAGGAAATATCTTCCGTTCAAAACTGGAAAGAAGCTTTCTGAGAAACTGCTCTGTGTTCTGTTAATTCATCTCACAGTGTTACATCATTAACTGCAAGAAGCCTTTCGCTAAGGCTGTTCTTGTGGAATTGTTAAAGGGATATTTGGAAGCCCATAGACGGCAATGGTGAAAAAGGAAATATCTTCCGTTCAAAACTGGAAAGAAGCTTTCTGAGAAACTGCTCTGTGTTCTGTGAATTCATCTCACAGAGTTACATCTTTCCCTTCAAGAATCCTTTCGCTAAGGCTGTTCTTGTGGAATTTGCAAAGGGATATTTGGAAGCCCATAGAGGCCTATGGTGAAAAAGGAAAAATCTTCCGATAAAAACTGTAAAGAAGTTTTCTGAGAAACTGCTCTGTGTTCTGTTAATTCATCTCACAGAGTTACATCTTTCCCTTCAAGAAACCTTTCGCTAAGGCTGTTCTTGTGGAATTCGCAAAGCGATATTTGGAAGCCCATAGAGGCCTATGGTGAAAAAGGAAATATCTTCCGTTCAAAACTTGAAAGAAGCTTTCTGAGAAACTGCTCTGTGTTCTGTTAATTCATCTCACAGAGTTACATCTTTCCCTTCAAGAAGCCTTTCGTTAAGGCTGTTCTTTTGGAATTGGCAAAGGGATATTTGGAAGCCCATAGAGGGCTATGGTGAAAAAGGAAATATCTTCCGTTCAAAACTGGAAAGAAGCTTTCTGAGAAACTGCTCTGTGTTCTGTTAATTCATCTCACAGAGTTACATCTTTCCCTTCAAGAACCCTTTCGCTAAGGCTTTTCTTGTGGAATTGGCAAAGGGATATTTGGAAGCCCATATAGGGCTATGGTGAAAAAGGAAATATCTTCCGTTCAAAACTGGAAAGAAGCTTTCTGAGAAACTGCTCTGTGTTCTGTTAATTCATCTCACAGAGTTAAATCTTTCCCTTCAAGAGGCCTTTCGCTAAGGCTGTTCTTGTTGAATTGGCAAAGGGATATTTGGAAGCCCATTGACGGCTATGGTGAAAAAGGAAATATCTTCCGTTCAAAACTGCAAAGAAGCTTTCTGAGAAACTGCTCTGTGTTCTGTGAATTCATCTCACAGAGTTACATCTTTCCCTTCAAGAATCCTTTCGCTAAGGCTGTTCTTCTGGAATTTACAAAGGGATATTTGGAAGCCCATAGAGGCCTATGGTGAAAAAGGAAAAATCTTCCGATAAAAACTGTAAAGAAGCTTTCTGAGAAACTGCTCTGTGTTCTGTTAATTCATCTCACAGAGTTACATCTTTCCCTTCAAGAAACCTTTCGCTAAGGCTGTTTTTGTGGAATTGGCAAAGCGATATTTGGAAGCCCATAGAGGCCTATGGTGAAAAAGGAAATACCTTCCGTTCAAAACTTGAAAGAAGCTTTCTGAGAAACTGCTCTGTGTTCTGTTAATTCATCTCACAGAGTTACATCTTTCCCTTCAAGAAGCCTTTCGTTAAGGCTGTTCTTTTGGAATTGGCAAAGGGATATTTGGAAGCCCATAGAGGGCTATGGTGAAAAAGGAAATATCTTCCGTTCAAAACTGGAAAGAAGCTTTCTGAGAAACTGCTCTGTGTTCTGTTAATTCATCTCACAGAGTTACATCTTTCCCTTCAAGAACCCTTTCGCTAAGGCTGTTCTTGTGGAATTGGCAAAGGGATATTTGGAAGCCCATATAGGGCTATGGTGAAAAAGGAAATATCTTCCGTTCAAAACTGGAAAGAAGCTTTCTGAGAAACTGCTCTGTGTTCTGTTCATTCATCTCACAGAGTTAAATCTTTCCCTTCAAGAGGCCTTTCGCTAAGGCTGTTCTTGTTGAATTGGCAAAGGGATATTTGGAAGCCCATTGACGGCTATGGTGAAAAAGGAAATATCTTCCGTTCAAAACTGGAAAGAAGCTTTCTGAGAAACTGCTCTGTGTTCTGTGAATTCATCTCACAGAGTTACATCTTTCCCTTCAAGAATCCTTTCGCTAAGGCTGTTCTTGTGGAATTTACAAAGGGATATTTGGAAGCCCATAGAGGCCTATGGTGAAAAAGGAAAAATCTTCCGATAAAAACTGTAAAGAAGCTTTCTGAGAAACTGCTCTGTGTTCTGTTAATTCATCTCACAGAGTTACATCTTTCCCTTCAAGAAACCTTTCGCTAAGGCTGTTTTTGTGGAATTGGCAAAGCGATATTTGGAAGCCCATAGAGGCCTATGGTGAAAAAGGAAATACCTTCCGTTCAAAACTTGAAAGAAGCTTTCTGAGAAACTGCTCTGTGTTCTGTTAATTCATCTCACAGAGTTACATCTTTCCCTTCAAGAAGCCTTTCGCTAAGGCTGTTCTTGTGGAATTGGCAAAGGTTTATTTGGAAGCCCATAGAGGGCTATGGTGAAAAAGGGAATATCTTCCGTTCAAAGCTGGAAAGAAGCTTTCTGAGAAACTGCTCTGTGTTCTGTTAATTCATCTCACAGAGTTACATCTTTCCCTTCAAGAAGCCTTTCGCTAAGGCTGTTCTTGTGGAATTGGCAAAGGGATATTTGGAAGCCCATAGAGGGCTATGGTGAAAAAGGAAATATCTTCCGTTCAAAGCTGGAAAGAAGCTTTCTGAGAAACTGCTCTGTGTTCTGTTAATTCATCTCACAGAGTTACATCTTTCCCTTCAAGAAGCCTTTCGCTAAGGCTGTTCTTGTGGAATTGGCAAAGGGATATTTGGAAGCCCTTAGAGGGCTATGGTGAAAAAGGAAGTATCTTCCGTTGAAAACTGGAAAGAAGCTTTCTGAGAAACTGCTCTGTGTTCTGTTAATTCATCTCACAGAGTTACATCTTTCCATTCAAGAAGCCTTTTGCTAAGGCCGTTCTTGTGGAATTGGTAAAGGGATATTTGGAAGCCCATAGACGGCTATGGTGAAAAAGGAAATATCTTCCGTTCAAAACTGGAAAGAAGCTTTCTGAGAAACTGCTCTGTGTTCTGTTAATTCATCTCACAGAGTTACATCTTTCCCTTCAAGAAACCTTTCGCTAAGGCTGTTCCTGTGGAATTGGCAAAGGGATACTTGGAAGCCCATAGAGGGCTATGGTGAAAAAGGAAATATCTTCCGTTCAAAACTGGAAAGAAGCTTTCTGAGAAACTGCTCGGTGTTCTGTTAATTCATCTCACAGAGCTACATCTTTCCCTTCAAAATCCTTTAGCTAAGGCTGTTCTTGTGGAATTGGCAAAGTGAAATTTGGTCACCATAGAGGGCTATGGTGAAAAAGGAAATATCTTCCGTTCAAAACTGGAAAGAAGCTTTCTGAGAAACTGCTCTGTGTTCTGTTAATTCATCTCACAGAGTTACATCTTTCCCTTAAAGAAGCCTTTCGCTAAGGCCGTTCTTGTGGAATTGGCAAAGGGATATTTGGAAGCCCATAGAGGGCTATGGTGAAAAAGGAAATATCTTCCGTTCAAAACTGGAAAGAAGCTTTCTGAGAAACTGCTCTGTGTTCTGTTAATTCATCTCACAGAGTTACATCTTTCCCTTCAAGAAGCCGATCGCGAAGGCCGTTCTTGTGGAATTGGCAAAGGGATATTTGGAAGCCCATAGAGGGCTTTGGAGAAAAAGGAAATATCTTCCGTTCAAAACTGGAAAGAAGCTTTCTGAGAAACTGCTCTGTGTTCTGTTAATTCATCTCACAGAGTTACATCTTTCCCTTCAAAAGCCTTTCGCTGAGGCTGTTCTTGTGGAATTGCAAAGTGATATTTTGAAGCCCATAGAGGGCTATGGTGAAAAAGGAAATATCGTCCGTTCAAAACTGGAAAGAAGCTTTCTGAGAAACTGCTCTGTGTTCTGTTAATTCATCTCACAGAGTTACATCTTTCCTTCAAGAGGCCTTTCGCTAAGGCTGTTCTTGGGGAATTGGGAAAGGGATATTTGGAAGCCCATAGACGGCTATGGTGAAAAAGGAAATATCTTCCGTTCAAAACTGGAAAGAAGCTTTCTGAGAAACTGCTCTGTGTTCTGTTAATTCATCTCACAGAGTTACATCTTTCCCTTCAAGAAGCCTTTCGCTAAGGCTGTTCTTGTGGAATTGGCAAAGGGATATTTGGAAGCCCATAGAGGGCTATGGTGAAAAAGGAAATATCTTCCCTTCAAAACTGGAAAGAAGCTTTCTGAGAAACTGCTCTGTGTTCTGTGAATTCATCTCACAGAGTTACATCTTTCCCTTCAAGAAGCCTTTCGCTAAGGCTGTTCTTGTGGTATTGGCAAAGGGATATTTGGAAGCCCATAGAGGCCTATGGTGAAAAGGAAATATCTTCCGTTCAAAACTGGAAAGAAGCTTTCTGAGAAACTGCTCTGTGTTCTGTTAATTCATCTCACAGAGTTACATCTTTCCCTTCAAGAAGCCTTTCTCTAAGGCTGTTCTTGGGGAATTGGCAAAGGTTTATTTGGAAAGCCATAGAGTGCTATGTTGAAACAGGGAATTCCTTCCGTTCAAAACTAGAAAGAAGCCTTCTGAGAAACTGCTCTGTGTACTGTTAACTCATCTCACAGAGTTACATCTTTCCCTTCAAGAAGCCTTTTGCTAAGGCTGTTCATGTGGAATTGGCAAAGGGATATTGGGAAGCCCATAGGGGGCTATGGTGAAAAAGGAAATATCTTCCGTTCAAAACTGGAAAGAAGCTTTCTGAGAAACTGCTCTGTGTTCTGTTAATTCATCTCACAGAGTTACATCTTTCCCTTCAAGAAGCCTTTCGCTAAGGCTGTTCTTGTGGAATTGGCAAAGGGATATTTGGAAGCCTTTAGAGGCCTATGGTGAAAAAGGAAATATCTTCCGTACAAAACTGGAAAGAAGCTTTCTGAGAAACTGCTCTGTATTCTGTTAATTCATCTCACAGAGTTACATCTTTCCCTTCAAGAAGCCGTTCGCTAAGGCCGTTCTTCTGGAATTGGCAAAGGGATATTTGGAAGCCCATAGACGGCTATGGTGAAAAAGGAAATATCTTCCGTACAAAACTGGAAAGAAGTTTTTCTGAGAAACTGCTCTGTGTTCTGTTAATTCATCTCACAGAGTTACATCTTTCCCTTCAAAATCCTTTAGCTAAGGCTGTTCTTGTGGAATTGGCAAAGTGAAATTTGGTCACCATAGAGGGCTATGGTGAAAAAGGAAATATCTTCAGTTCAAAACTGGAAAGAAGCTTTCTGAGAAACTGCTCTGTGTTCTGTTAATTCATCTCACAGAGTTACATCTTTCCCTTCAAGAAGCCTTTCGCTAAGGCCGTTCCTGTGGAATTGGCAAAGGGATATTTGGAAGCCCATAGAGGGCTATGGTGAAAAAGGAAATATCTTCCGTTCAAAACTGGAAAGAAGCTTTCTGAGAAACTGCTCTGTGTTCTGTTAATTCATCTCACAGAGTTACATCTTTCCCTTCAAGAAGCCGATCGCGAAGGCCGTTCTTGTGGAATTGGCAAAGGGATATTTGGAAGCCCATAGAGGGCTTTGGAGAAAAAGGAAATATCTTCCGTTCAAAACTGGAAAGAAGCTTTCTGAGAAACTGCTCTGTGTTCTGTGAATTCATCTCACAGAGTTACATCTTTCCCTTCAAGAAGACTTTCGCTAAGGCAGTTCTTGTGGAATTGGAAAAGGGATATTTGGAAGCCCATAGAGGACTATGGTGAAAAAGGAAATATCGTCCGTTCAAAACTGGAAAGAAGCTTTCTGAGAAACTGCTCTGTGTTCTGTGAATTCATCTCACAGAGTTACATCTTTCCCTGCAAGAAGCCTTTCGCTAAGGCTGTTCTTGGGGAATTGGGAAAGGGATATTTGGAAGCCCATAGATGGCTATGGTGAAAAAGGAAATATCTTCCGTTCAAAACTGGAAAGAAGCTTTCTGAGAAACTGCTCTGTGTTCTGTTAATTCATCTCACAGAGTTACATCTTTCCCTTCAAGAAGCCTTTCGCTAAGGCTGTTCTTGTGGAATTGGCAAAGGGATATTTGGAAGCCCATAGAGGGCTATGGTGAAAAAGGAAATATCTTCCGTTCAAAACTGGAAAGAAGCTTTCTGAGAAACTGCTCTGTGTTCTGTGAATTCATCTCACAGAGTTACATCTTTCCCTTCAAGAAGCCTTTCGCTAAGGCTGTTCTTGTGGTATTGGCAAAGGGATATTTGGAAGCCCATAGAGGCCTATGGTGAAAAGGAAATATCTTCCGTTCAAAACTGGAAAGAAGCTTTCTGAGAAACTGCTCTGTGTTCTGTTAATTCATCTCACAGAGTTACATCTTTCCCTTCAAGAAGCCTTTCTCTAAGGCTGTTCTTGGGGAATTGGCAAAGGTTTATTTGGAAAGCCATAGAGTGCTATGTTGAAACAGGGAATACCTTCCGTTCAAAACTAGAAAGAAGCCTTCTGAGAAACTGCTCTGTTTACTGTTAACTCATCTCACAGAGTTACATCTTTCCCTTCAAGAAGCCTTTTGCTAAGGCTGTTCATGTGGAATTGGCAAAGGGATATTGGGAAGCCCATAGGGGGCTATGGTGAAAAAGGAAATATCTTCCGTTCAAAACTGGAAAGAAGCTTTCTGAGAAACTGCTCTGTGTTCTGTTGATTCATCTCACAGAGTTACATCTTTCCCTTCAAGAAGCCTTTCGCTAAGGCTGCTCTTGTGGAATTCGCAAAGGGATATTTGGAAGCCCATAGAGGGCTACGGTGAAAAAGGAAATATCTTCTGTTCAAAACTGGAAAGAAGCTTTCTGAGAAACTGCTCTGTGTTCTGTTAATTCATCTCACAGAGTTACATCTTTCCCTTCAAGAAGCCTTTTGCTAAGGCTGTTCTTGTGGAATTGGCAAAGGGATATTTGGAAGCCCATAGAGGCCTATGGTGAAAAAGGAAGTATCCTCCGTTCAAAACTGGAAAGAAGCTTTCCGAGAAACTGCTCTGTGTTCTTCTAATTCATCTCACAGAGTTACATCTTTCCCTTCAAGAAGCCTTTCGCTAAGGCCGTTCTTGTGGAATTGGCAAAGGGATATTTGGAAGCCCATAGACGGCAATGGTGAAAAAGGAAATATCTTCCGTTCAAAACTGGAAATAAGCTTTCAGAGAAACTGCTCTGTGTTCTGTTAATTCATCTCACAGAGTTACATCTTTCCCTTCAAGAAGCCTTTCGCTAAGGCTGTTCTTGTGGAATTGGCAAAGGTTTATTTGGAAGCCCATAGAGGGCTATCGTGAAAAAGGGAATATCTTCCGTTCAAAGCTGGAAAGAAGCTTTCTGAGAAACTGCTCTGTGTTCTGTTAATTCATCTCACAGAGTTACATCTTTCCCTTCAAGAAGCCTTTCGCTAAGGCTGTTCTTGTGGAATTGGCAAAGGGATATTTGGAAGCCCATAGAGGCCTATGGTGAAAAAGGAAATATCTTCCGTTGAAAACTGGAAAGAAGCTTTCTGAGAAACTGCTCTGTGTTCTGTTAATTCATCTCACAGAGTTACATGTTTCCCTTCAAGAAACCTTTCGCTAAGGCCGTTCTTGTGGAATTGGTAAAGGGATATTTGGAAGCCCATAGACGGCTACGGTGAAAAAGGAAATATCTTCCGTTCAAAACTGGAAAGAAGGTTTCTGAGAAACTGCTTTGTGTTCTGTTAATTCATCTCACAGAGTTACATCTTTCCCTTCAAGAAGCCTTTCGCTAAGGCTGTTCTTGTGGAATTGGCAAAGGTTTATTTGGAAGCCCATAGAGGGCTATGGCGAAAAAGGGAATATCTTCCGTTCAAAGCTGGAAATAAGCTTTCTGAGAAACTGCTCTGTGTTCTGTTAATTCATCTCACAGAGTTACATCTTTCCCTTCAAGAAGCCTTTCGCTAAGGCTGTTCTTGTGGAATTGGCAAAGGGATATTTGGAAGCCCATAGAGGGCTATGGTGAAAAAGGAAATGTCTTCCGTTCAAAACTGGAAAGAAGCTTTCTGAGAAACTGCTCTGTGTTCTGTTAATTCATCTCACAGTGTTACAACTTTCCCTTCAAGGAGCCTTTCGCTAAGGCTGTTCTTTTGGAATTGGCAAAGGGATATTTGGAAGCCCATAGAGGGCAATGGTGAAAAAGGAAATATCTTCCGTTCAAAACTGGAAAGAAGCTTTCTGAGAAACTGCTCTGTGTTCTGTTAATTCATCTCACAGAGTTACATCTTTCTCTTCAAGAAACCTTTCGCTAAGGCTGTTCTTGTGGAATTCGCAAAGGGATATTTGGAAGCCCATAGAGGGCTATGGTGAAAAAGGAAATATCTTCCGTTCAAAACTGGAAAGAAGCTTTCTGAGAAACTGCTCTGTGTTCTGTGAATTCATCTCACAGAGTTACATCTTTCCCTTCAAGAGGCCTTTCGCTAAGGCTGTTCTTGTTGAATTGGCAAAGGGATATTTGGAAGCCCATTGACGGCTATGGTGAAAAAGGAAATATCTTCCGTTCAAAACTGGAAAGAAGCTTTCTGAGAAACTGCTCTGTGTTCTGTTATTTCATCTCACAGAGTTACATCTTTCCCTTCAAGAAACCTTTCGCTAAGGCTGTTCTTGTGGAATTGGCAAAGGGATATTTGGAAGCCCATAGAGGGCTATGGTGAAAAAGGAAATATCTTCCGTTCAAAACTGGAAAGAAGCTCTCTGAGAAACTGCTCTGTGTTCTGTGAATTCGTCTCACAGAGTTACATCTTTCCCTTCAAGAAGCCTTTCGCTAAGGCTGTTCTTGTGGAATTGGCAAAGGGATATTTGGAAGCCCATAGAGGGCTATGGTGAAAAAGGAAGTATCATCCGCTGAAAACTGGAAAGAAGCTTTCTGAGAAACTGCTCTGTGTTCTGTTAATTCATCTCACAGAGTTACATCTTTCCCTTCAAGAAGCCTTTCGCTAAGGCCGTTCTTGTGGAATTGGTAAAGGGATATTTGGAAGCCCATAGACGGCTACGGTGAAAAAGGAAATATCTTCCGTTCAAAACTGGAAAGAAGCTTTCTGAGATACTGCTTTGTGTTCTGTTAATTCATCTCACAGAGTTACATCTTTCCCTTCAAGAAACCTTTCGCTAAGGCTGTTCTTGTGGAATTGGCAAAGGGATACTTGGAAGCCCATAGAGGGCTATGGTGAAAAAGGAAATATCTTCCGTTCAAAACTGGAAAGAAGCTTTCTGAGAAACTGCTCGGTGTTCTGTTAATTCATCTCACAGAGCTACATCTTTACCTTCAAAAGCCTTTAGCTAAGGCTGTTCTTGTGGAATTGGCAAAGTGAAATTTGGTCACCATAGAGGGCTATGGTGAAAAAGGAAATATCTTCCGTTCAAAACTGGAAAGAAGCTTTCTGAGAAACTGCTCTGTGTTCTGTTAATTCATCTCACAGAGTTACATCTTTCCCTTCAAGAAGCCTTTCGCTAAGGCCGTTCTTGTGGAATTGGCAAAGGGATATTTGGAAGCCCATAGAGGGCTATGGTGAAAAAGGAAATATCTTCCGTTCAAAACTGGAAAGAAGCTTTCTGAGAAACTGCTCTGTGTTCTGTTAATTCATCTCACAGAGTTACATCTTTCCCTTCAAGAAGCCGATCGCGAAGGCCGTTCTTGTGGAATTGGCAAAGGGATATTTGGAAGCCCATAGAGGGCTATGGTGAAAAAGGAAATATCTTACGTTCAAAACGGGAAAGAAGCTTTCTGAGAAACTGCTCTGTGTTCTGTTAATTCATCTCACAGAGTTACATCTTTCCCTTCAAAAGCCTTTCGCTAAGGCTGTTCTTGTGGAATAGGCAAAGTGATATTTGGAAGCCCATAGAGGGCTATGGTGAAAAAGGAAATATCGTCCGTTCAAAACTGGAAAGAAGCTTTCTGAGAAACTGCTCTGTGTTCTGTTAATTCATCTCACAGAGTTACATCGTTCCTTCAAGAGGCCTTTCGCTAAGGCTGTTCTTGGGGAATTGGGAAAGGGATATTTGGAAGCCCATAGACGGCTATGGTGAAAAAGGAAATATCTTCCGTTCAAAACTGGAAAGAAGCTTTCTGAGAAACTGCTCTGTGTTCTGTGAATTCATCTCACAGAGTTACATCTTTCCCTTCAAGAAGCCTTTCGCTAAGGCTGTTCTTGTGGAATTGGCAAAGGGATATTTGGAAGCCCATAGAGGGCTATGGTGAAAAAGGAAATATCGTCCGTTCAAAACTGGAAAGAGACTTTCTGAGAAACTGCTCTGTGTTCTGTTAATTCATCTCACAGAGTTACATCTTTCCCTGCAAGAAGCCTTTCGCTAAGGCTGTTCTTGGGGAATTGGGAAAGGGATATTTGGAAGCCCATAGATGGCTATGGTGAAAAAGGAAATATCTTCCGTTCAAAACTGGAAAGAAGCTTTCTGAGAAACTGCTCTGTGTTCTGTTAATTCATCTCACAGAGTTACATCTTTCCCTTCAAGAAGCCTTTCGCTAAGGTTGTTCTTTTGGAATTGGCAAAGGGATATTTGGAAGCCCATAGAGGGCTATGGTGAAAAAGGAAATATCTTCCGTTCAAAACTGGAATGAAGCTTTCTGAGAAACTGCTCTGTGTTCTGTTAATTCATCTCACAGAGTTTCATCTTTCCGTTCAAGAAGCCTTTCGCTAAGGCTGTTCTTGTGGAATTGACAAAGGGATATTTGGAAGCCCATAGAGGGCTATGGTGGAAAAGGAAATATCTTCCGTTCAAAACTGGAAAGAAGCTTTCTGAGAAACTGCTCTGTGTTCTGTTAATTCATCTCACAGAGTTACATCATTAAGTGCAAGAAGCCTTTCGCTAAGGCTGTTCTTGTGGAATTGTTAAAGGGATATTTGGAAGCCCATAGACGGCAATGGTGAAAAAGGAAATATCTTCCGTTCAAAACTGGAAAGAAGCTTTCTGAGAAACTGCTATGTGTTCTGTTAATTCATCTCACAGAGTTACATCTTTCCCTTCAAGAATCCTTTCGCTAAGGCTGTTCTTGTGGAATTGGCAAAGGGATATTTGGAAGCCCATAGAGGGCTATGGTGAAAAAGGAAATACCTTCCGTTCAAAACTGGAAAGAAGCTTTCTGAGAAACTGCTCTGTGTTCTGTGAATTCATCTCACAGAGTTACATCTTTCCCTTCAAGAAGCGTTTCGTTAAGGCTGTTCTTGTGGAATTGGCAAAGGGATATTTGGAAGCCCATAGAGGGCTATGGTGAAAAAGGGAATATCTTCCGTTCAAAGCTGGAAAGAAGCTTTCTGAGAAACTGCTCTGTGTTCTGTTAATTCATCTCACAGAGTTACATCTTTCCCTTCAAGAAGCCTTTCGCTAAGGCTGTTCTTGTGGAATTGGCAAAGGGATATTTGGAAGCCCATAGAGGGCTATGGTGAAAAAGGAAATATCTTCCGTTCAAAGCTGGAAAGAAGCTTTCTGAGAAACTGCTCTGTGTTCTGTTAATTCATCTCACAGAGTTACATCTTTCCCTTCAAGAAGCCTTTCGCTAAGGCTGTTCTTGTGGAATTGGCAAAGGGATATTTGGAAGCCCTTAGAGGGCTATGGTGAAAAAGGAAGTATCTTCCGTTGAAAACTGGAAAGAAGCTTTCTGAGAAACTGCTCTGTGTTCTGTTAATTCATCTCACAGAGTTACATCTTTCCATTCAAGAAGCCTTTTGCTAAGGCCGTTCTTGTGGAATTGGTAAAGGGATATTTGGAAGCCCATAGACGGCTATGGTGAAAAAGGAAATATCTTCCGTTCAAAACTGGAAAGAAGCTTTCTGAGAAACTGCTCTGTGTTCTGTTAATTCATCTCACAGAGTTACATCTTTCCCTTCAAGAAACCTTTCGCTAAGGCTGTTCCTGTGGAATTGGCAAAGGGATACTTGGAAGCCCATAGAGGGCTATGGTGAAAAAGGAAATAGCTTCCGTTCAAAACTGGAAAGAAGCTTTCTGAGAAACTGCTCGGTGTTCTGTTAATTCATCTCACAGAGCTACATCTTTCCCTTCAAAATCCTTTAGCTAAGGCTGTTCTTGTGGAATTGGCAAAGTGAAATTTGGTCACCATAGAGGGCTATGGTGAAAAAGGAAATATCTTCCGTTCAAAACTGGAAAGAAGCTTTCTGAGAAACTGCTCTGTGTTCTGTTAATTCATCTCACAGAGTTACATCTTTCCCTTAAAGAAGCCTTTCGCTAAGGCCGTTCTTGTGGAATTGGCAAAGGGATATTTGGAAGCCCATAGAGGGCTATGGTGAAAAAGGAAATATCTTCCGTTCAAAACTGGAAAGAAGCTTTCTGAGAAACTGCTCTGTGTTCTGTTAATTCATCTCACAGAGTTACATCTTTCCCTTCAAGAAGCCGATCGCGAAGGCCGTTCTTGTGGAATTGGCAAAGGGATATTTGGAAGCCCATAGAGGGCTTTGGAGAAAAAGGAAATATCTTCCGTTCAAAACTGGAAAGAAGCTTTCTGAGAAACTGCTCTGTGTTCTGTTAATTCATCTCACAGAGTTACATCTTTCCCTTCAAAAGCCTTTCGCTGAGGCTGTTCTTGTGGAATTGCAAAGTGATATTTTGAAGCCCATAGAGGGCTATGGTGAAAAAGGAAATATCGTCCGTTCAAAACTGGAAAGAAGCTTTCTGAGAAACTGCTCTGTGTTCTGTTAATTCATCTCACAGAGTTACATCTTTCCTTCAAGAGGCCTTTCGCTAAGGCTGTTCTTGGGGAATTGGGAAAGGGATATTTGGAAGCCCATAGACGGCTATGGTGAAAAAGGAAATATCTTCCGTTCAAAACTGGAAAGAAGCTTTCTGAGAAACTGCTCTGTGTTCTGTTAATTCATCTCACAGAGTTACATCTTTCCCTTCAAGAAGCCTTTCGCTAAGGCTGTTCTTGTGGAATTGGCAAAGGGATATTTGGAAGCCCATAGAGGGCTATGGTGAAAAAGGAAATATCTTCCCTTCAAAACTGGAAAGAAGCTTTCTGAGAAACTGCTCTGTGTTCTGTGAATTCATCTCACAGAGTTACATCTTTCCCTTCAAGAAGCCTTTCGCTAAGGCTGTTCTTGTGGTATTGGCAAAGGGATATTTGGAAGCCCATAGAGGCCTATGGTGAAAAGGAAATATCTTCCGTTCAAAACTGGAAAGAAGCTTTCTGAGAAACTGCTCTGTGTTCTGTTAATTCATCTCACAGAGTTACATCTTTCCCTTCAAGAAGCCTTTCTCTAAGGCTGTTCTTGGGGAATTGGCAAAGGTTTATTTGGAAAGCCATAGAGTGCTATGTTGAAACAGGGAATTCCTTCCGTTCAAAACTAGAAAGAAGCCTTCTGAGAAACTGCTCTGTGTACTGTTAACTCATCTCACAGAGTTACATCTTTCCCTTCAAGAAGCCTTTTGCTAAGGCTGTTCATGTGGAATTGGCAAAGGGATATTGGGAAGCCCATAGGGGGCTATGGTGAAAAAGGAAATATCTTCCGTTCAAAACTGGAAAGAAGCTTTCTGAGAAACTGCTCTGTGTTCTGTTAATTCATCTCACAGAGTTACATCTTTCCCTTCAAGAAGCCTTTCGCTAAGGCTGTTCTTGTGGAATTGGCAAAGGGATATTTGGAAGCCTTTAGAGGCCTATGGTGAAAAAGGAAATATCTTCCGTACAAAACTGGAAAGAAGCTTTCTGAGAAACTGCTCTGTATTCTGTTAATTCATCTCACAGAGTTACATCTTTCCCTTCAAGAAGCCGTTCGCTAAGGCCGTTCTTCTGGAATTGGCAAAGGGATATTTGGAAGCCCATAGACGGCTATGGTGAAAAAGGAAATATCTTCCGTACAAAACTGGAAAGAAGTTTTTCTGAGAAACTGCTCTGTGTTCTGTTAATTCATCTCACAGAGTTACATCTTTCCCTTCAAAATCCTTTAGCTAAGGCTGTTCTTGTGGAATTGGCAAAGTGAAATTTGGTCACCATAGAGGGCTATGGTGAAAAAGGAAATATCTTCAGTTCAAAACTGGAAAGAAGCTTTCTGAGAAACTGCTCTGTGTTCTGTTAATTCATCTCACAGAGTTACATCTTTCCCTTCAAGAAGCCTTTCGCTAAGGCCGTTCCTGTGGAATTGGCAAAGGGATATTTGGAAGCCCATAGAGGGCTATGGTGAAAAAGGAAATATCTTCCGTTCAAAACTGGAAAGAAGCTTTCTGAGAAACTGCTCTGTGTTCTGTTAATTCATCTCACAGAGTTACATCTTTCCCTTCAAGAAGCCGATCGCGAAGGCCGTTCTTGTGGAATTGGCAAAGGGATATTTGGAAGCCCATAGAGGGCTTTGGAGAAAAAGGAAATATCTTCCGTTCAAAACTGGAAAGAAGCTTTCTGAGAAACTGCTCTGTGTTCTGTGAATTCATCTCACAGAGTTACATCTTTCCCTTCAAGAAGACTTTCGCTAAGGCAGTTCTTGTGGAATTGGAAAAGGGATATTTGGAAGCCCATAGAGGACTATGGTGAAAAAGGAAATATCGTCCGTTCAAAACTGGAAAGAAGCTTTCTGAGAAACTGCTCTGTGTTCTGTGAATTCATCTCACAGAGTTACATCTTTCCCTGCAAGAAGCCTTTCGCTAAGGCTGTTCTTGGGGAATTGGGAAAGGGATATTTGGAAGCCCATAGATGGCTATGGTGAAAAAGGAAATATCTTCCGTTCAAAACTGGAAAGAAGCTTTCTGAGAAACTGCTCTGTGTTCTGTTAATTCATCTCACAGAGTTACATCTTTCCCTTCAAGAAGCCTTTCGCTAAGGCTGTTCTTGTGGAATTGGCAAAGGGATATTTGGAAGCCCATAGAGGGCTATGGTGAAAAAGGAAATATCTTCCGTTCAAAACTGGAAAGAAGCTTTCTGAGAAACTGCTCTGTGTTCTGTGAATTCATCTCACAGAGTTACATCTTTCCCTTCAAGAAGCCTTTCGCTAAGGCTGTTCTTGTGGTATTGGCAAAGGGATATTTGGAAGCCCATAGAGGCCTATGGTGAAAAGGAAATATCTTCCGTTCAAAACTGGAAAGAAGCTTTCTGAGAAACTGCTCTGTGTTCTGTTAATTCATCTCACAGAGTTACATCTTTCCCTTCAAGAAGCCTTTCTCTAAGGCTGTTCTTGGGGAATTGGCAAAGGTTTATTTGGAAAGCCATAGAGTGCTATGTTGAAACAGGGAATACCTTCCGTTCAAAACTAGAAAGAAGCCTTCTGAGAAACTGCTCTGTTTACTGTTAACTCATCTCACAGAGTTACATCTTTCCCTTCAAGAAGCCTTTTGCTAAGGCTGTTCATGTGGAATTGGCAAAGGGATATTGGGAAGCCCATAGGGGGCTATGGTGAAAAAGGAAATATCTTCCGTTCAAAACTGGAAAGAAGCTTTCTGAGAAACTGCTCTGTGTTCTGTTGATTCATCTCACAGAGTTACATCTTTCCCTTCAAGAAGCCTTTCGCTAAGGCTGCTCTTGTGGAATTCGCAAAGGGATATTTGGAAGCCCATAGAGGGCTACGGTGAAAAAGGAAATATCTTCTGTTCAAAACTGGAAAGAAGCTTTCTGAGAAACTGCTCTGTGTTCTGTTAATTCATCTCACAGAGTTACATCTTTCCCTTCAAGAAGCCTTTTGCTAAGGCTGTTCTTGTGGAATTGGCAAAGGGATATTTGGAAGCCCATAGAGGCCTATGGTGAAAAAGGAAGTATCCTCCGTTCAAAACTGGAAAGAAGCTTTCCGAGAAACTGCTCTGTGTTCTTCTAATTCATCTCACAGAGTTACATCTTTCCCTTCAAGAAGCCTTTCGCTAAGGCCGTTCTTGTGGAATTGGCAAAGGGATATTTGGAAGCCCATAGACGGCAATGGTGAAAAAGGAAATATCTTCCGTTCAAAACTGGAAATAAGCTTTCAGAGAAACTGCTCTGTGTTCTGTTAATTCATCTCACAGAGTTACATCTTTCCCTTCAAGAAGCCTTTCGCTAAGGCTGTTCTTGTGGAATTGGCAAAGGTTTATTTGGAAGCCCATAGAGGGCTATCGTGAAAAAGGGAATATCTTCCGTTCAAAGCTGGAAAGAAGCTTTCTGAGAAACTGCTCTGTGTTCTGTTAATTCATCTCACAGAGTTACATCTTTCCCTTCAAGAAGCCTTTCGCTAAGGCTGTTCTTGTGGAATTGGCAAAGGGATATTTGGAAGCCCATAGAGGCCTATGGTGAAAAAGGAAATATCTTCCGTTGAAAACTGGAAAGAAGCTTTCTGAGAAACTGCTCTGTGTTCTGTTAATTCATCTCACAGAGTTACATGTTTCCCTTCAAGAAACCTTTCGCTAAGGCCGTTCTTGTGGAATTGGTAAAGGGATATTTGGAAGCCCATAGACGGCTACGGTGAAAAAGGAAATATCTTCCGTTCAAAACTGGAAAGAAGGTTTCTGAGAAACTGCTTTGTGTTCTGTTAATTCATCTCACAGAGTTACATCTTTCCCTTCAAGAAGCCTTTCGCTAAGGCTGTTCTTGTGGAATTGGCAAAGGTTTATTTGGAAGCCCATAGAGGGCTATGGCGAAAAAGGGAATATCTTCCGTTCAAAGCTGGAAATAAGCTTTCTGAGAAACTGCTCTGTGTTCTGTTAATTCATCTCACAGAGTTACATCTTTCCCTTCAAGAAGCCTTTCGCTAAGGCTGTTCTTGTGGAATTGGCAAAGGGATATTTGGAAGCCCATAGAGGGCTATGGTGAAAAAGGAAATGTCTTCCGTTCAAAACTGGAAAGAAGCTTTCTGAGAAACTGCTCTGTGTTCTGTTAATTCATCTCACAGTGTTACAACTTTCCCTTCAAGGAGCCTTTCGCTAAGGCTGTTCTTTTGGAATTGGCAAAGGGATATTTGGAAGCCCATAGAGGGCAATGGTGAAAAAGGAAATATCTTCCGTTCAAAACTGGAAAGAAGCTTTCTGAGAAACTGCTCTGTGTTCTGTTAATTCATCTCACAGAGTTACATCTTTCTCTTCAAGAAACCTTTCGCTAAGGCTGTTCTTGTGGAATTCGCAAAGGGATATTTGGAAGCCCATAGAGGGCTATGGTGAAAAAGGAAATATCTTCCGTTCAAAACTGGAAAGAAGCTTTCTGAGAAACTGCTCTGTGTTCTGTGAATTCATCTCACAGAGTTACATCTTTCCCTTCAAGAGGCCTTTCGCTAAGGCTGTTCTTGTTGAATTGGCAAAGGGATATTTGGAAGCCCATTGACGGCTATGGTGAAAAAGGAAATATCTTCCGTTCAAAACTGGAAAGAAGCTTTCTGAGAAACTGCTCTGTGTTCTGTTATTTCATCTCACAGAGTTACATCTTTCCCTTCAAGAAACCTTTCGCTAAGGCTGTTCTTGTGGAATTGGCAAAGGGATATTTGGAAGCCCATAGAGGCCTATGGTGAAAAAGGAAATATCTTCCGTTCAAAACTGGAAAGAAGCTCTCTGAGAAACTGCTCTGTGTTCTGTGAATTCGTCTCACAGAGTTACATCTTTCCCTTCAAGAAGCCTTTCGCTAAGGCTGTTCTTGTGGAATTGGCAAAGGGATATTTGGAAGCCCATAGAGGGCTATGGTGAAAAAGGAAGTATCATCCGCTGAAAACTGGAAAGAAGCTTTCTGAGAAACTGCTCTGTGTTCTGTTAATTCATCTCACAGAGTTACATCTTTCCCTTCAAGAAGCCTTTCGCTAAGGCCGTTCTTGTGGAATTGGTAAAGGGATATTTGGAAGCCCATAGACGGCTACGGTGAAAAAGGAAATATCTTCCGTTCAAAACTGGAAAGAAGCTTTCTGAGATACTGCTTTGTGTTCTGTTAATTCATCTCACAGAGTTACATCTTTCCCTTCAAGAAACCTTTCGCTAAGGCTGTTCTTGTGGAATTGGCAAAGGGATACTTGGAAGCCCATAGAGGGCTATGGTGAAAAAGGAAATATCTTCCGTTCAAAACTGGAAAGAAGCTTTCTGAGAAACTGCTCGGTGTTCTGTTAATTCATCTCACAGAGCTACATCTTTACCTTCAAAAGCCTTTAGCTAAGGCTGTTCTTGTGGAATTGGCAAAGTGAAATTTGGTCACCATAGAGGGCTATGGTGAAAAAGGAAATATCTTCCGTTCAAAACTGGAAAGAAGCTTTCTGAGAAACTGCTCTGTGTTCTGTTAATTCATCTCACAGAGTTACATCTTTCCCTTCAAGAAGCCTTTCGCTAAGGCCGTTCTTGTGGAATTGGCAAAGGGATATTTGGAAGCCCATAGAGGGCTATGGTGAAAAAGGAAATATCTTCCGTTCAAAACTGGAAAGAAGCTTTCTGAGAAACTGCTCTGTGTTCTGTTAATTCATCTCACAGAGTTACATCTTTCCCTTCAAGAAGCCGATCGCGAAGGCCGTTCTTGTGGAATTGGCAAAGGGATATTTGGAAGCCCATAGAGGGCTATGGTGAAAAAGGAAATATCTTACGTTCAAAACGGGAAAGAAGCTTTCTGAGAAACTGCTCTGTGTTCTGTTAATTCATCTCACAGAGTTACATCTTTCCCTTCAAAAGCCTTTCGCTAAGGCTGTTCTTGTGGAATAGGCAAAGTGATATTTGGAAGCCCATAGAGGGCTATGGTGAAAAAGGAAATATCGTCCGTTCAAAACTGGAAAGAAGCTTTCTGAGAAACTGCTCTGTGTTCTGTTAATTCATCTCACAGAGTTACATCGTTCCTTCAAGAGGCCTTTCGCTAAGGCTGTTCTTGGGGAATTGGGAAAGGGATATTTGGAAGCCCATAGACGGCTATGGTGAAAAAGGAAATATCTTCCGTTCAAAACTGGAAAGAAGCTTTCTGAGAAACTGCTCTGTGTTCTGTGAATTCATCTCACAGAGTTACATCTTTCCCTTCAAGAAGCCTTTCGCTAAGGCTGTTCTTGTGGAATTGGCAAAGGGATATTTGGAAGCCCATAGAGGGCTATGGTGAAAAAGGAAATATCGTCCGTTCAAAACTGGAAAGAGACTTTCTGAGAAACTGCTCTGTGTTCTGTTAATTCATCTCACAGAGTTACATCTTTCCCTGCAAGAAGCCTTTCGCTAAGGCTGTTCTTGGGGAATTGGGAAAGGGATATTTGGAAGCCCATAGATGGCTATGGTGAAAAAGGAAATATCTTCCGTTCAAAACTGGAAAGAAGCTTTCTGAGAAACTGCTCTGTGTTCTGTTAATTCATCTCACAGAGTTACATCTTTCCCTTCAAGAAGCCTTTCGCTAAGGTTGTTCTTTTGGAATTGGCAAAGGGATATTTGGAAGCCCATAGAGGGCTATGGTGAAAAAGGAAATATCTTCCGTTCAAAACTGGAATGAAGCTTTCTGAGAAACTGCTCTGTGTTCTGTTAATTCATCTCACAGAGTTTCATCTTTCCGTTCAAGAAGCCTTTCGCTAAGGCTGTTCTTGTGGAATTGACAAAGGGATATTTGGAAGCCCATAGAGGGCTATGGTGGAAAAGGAAATATCTTCCGTTCAAAACTGGAAAGAAGCTTTCTGAGAAACTGCTCTGTGTTCTGTTAATTCATCTCACAGAGTTACATCATTAAGTGCAAGAAGCCTTTCGCTAAGGCTGTTCTTGTGGAATTGTTAAAGGGATATTTGGAAGCCCATAGACGGCAATGGTGAAAAAGGAAATATCTTCCGTTCAAAACTGGAAAGAAGCTTTCTGAGAAACTGCTATGTGTTCTGTTAATTCATCTCACAGAGTTACATCTTTCCCTTCAAGAATCCTTTCGCTAAGGCTGTTCTTGTGGAATTGGCAAAGGGATATTTGGAAGCCCATAGAGGGTTATGGTGAAAAAGGAAATACCTTCCGTTCAAAACTGGAAAGAAGCTTTCTGAGAAACTGCTCTGTGTTCTGTGAATTCATCTCACAGAGTTACATCTTTCCCTTCAAGAAGCGTTTCGTTAAGGCTGTTCTTGTGGAATTGGCAAAGGGATATTTGGAAGCCCATAGAGGGCTATGGTGAAAAAGAAAATATCTTCCGTTCAAAACTGGAAAGAAGCTTTCTGAGAAACTGCTCTGTGTTCTGTTAATTCATCTCACAGAGTTACATCCTTCCCTTCAAGAAGCCTTTCGCTAAGGCTGTTCTTGTGGAATAGGCAAAGGGATATTTGGAAGCCCATAGAGGGATAGGGTGAAAAAGGAAATATCTTCCCTTCAAAACTGGAAAGAAGCTTTCTGAGAAACTGCTCTGTGTTCTGTTCATTCATGTCACAGAGTTACATCTTTCCCTTCAAGAAGCCTTTCGCTAAGGCTGTTCTTGGTGAATTGGCAAAGGGATATTTGGAAGCCCATAGAGGCCTATGGTGATAAAGGAAATATCTTCCGTTAAAAACTGTAAAGAAGCTTTCTGAGAAACTGCTCTGTGTTCTGTTAATTCATCTCACAGAGTTACATCTTTCCCTTCAAGAATCCTTTCGCTAAGGCTGTTCTTGTGGAATTGGCAAAGGGATATTTGGAAGCCCATAGAGGGCTATGGTGAAAAAGGAAATATCTTCCGTTCAAAACTGGAAAGAACCTTTCTGAGAAACTAGTCTGTGTTTTGTTAATTCACCTCACAGAGTTACATCTTTCCCTTCAAGAAGCCTTACACTAAGACTGTTCTTGTGGAATTGGAAAAGGGATATTTGGAAGGCCATAGAGGGCTATGGTGAAAAAGGAAATATCTTCCGTTCAAAACTGGAAAGAAGCTTCCTGAGAAACTGCTCTGTGTTCTGTTAATTCATCTCACAGAGTTACATCTTTCCCTTCAAGAAGCCTTTCGCTAAGGCCGTTCTTGTGGAATTGGCAAAGGGATATTAACAGCCCATAGACGGCTATGGTGAAAAAGGAAATATCTTCCGTTCAAAACTGGAAAGAAGCTTTCTGAGAAACTGCTCTGTGTTCTGTTAATTCATCTCACAGAGTTACATCATTAACTGCAAGAAGCGTTTCGCTAAGGCTGTTCTTGTGGAATTGTTAAAGGGATATTTGGAAGCCCATAGACGGCAATTGTGAAAAAGGAAATATCTTCCGTTCAAAACTGGAAAGAAGCTTTCTGAGAAACTGCTCTGTGTTCTGTGAATTCATCTCACAGAGTTACATCTTTCCCTTCAAGAATCCTTTCGCTAAGGCTGTTCTTGTGGAAATTGCAAAGGGATATTTGGAAGCCCATAGAGGCCTATGGTGAAAAAGGAAAAATCTTCCGATAAAAACTGTAAATAAGCTTTCTGAGAAACTGCTCTGTGTTCTGTTAATTCATCTCACAGAGTTACATCTTTCCCTTCAAGAAACCTTTCGCTAAGGCTGTTCTTGTGGAATTAGCAAAGCGATATTTGGAAGCCCATAGAGGCCTATGGTGAAAAAGGAAATATCTTCCGTTCAAAACTTGAAGGAAGCTTTCTGAGAAACTGCTCTGTGTTCTGTTAATTCATCTCACAGAGTTACATCTTTCCCTTCAAGAAGCCTTTCGCTAAGGCTGTTCTTGTGGAATTGGCAAAGGGATATTTGGAAGCCCATAGAGGGCTATGGTGAAAAAGGAAATATCTTCCGTTCAAAACTGGAAAGAAGCTTTCTGAGAAACTGCTCGGTGTTCTGTTAATTCATCTCACAGAGTTACATCTTTCCCTTCAAGAAGCCTTTCGTTAAGGCTGTTCTTTTGGAATTGGCCAAGGGATATTTGGAAGCCCACAGAGGGCTATGGTGAAAAAGGAAATATCTTCCGTTCAAAACTGGAAAGAAGCTTTCTGAGAAACTGCTCTGTGTTCTGTTAATTCATCTCACAGAGTTACATCTTTCCCTTCAAGAAACCTTTCGCTAAGGCTGTTCTTGTGGAATTGGCAAAGGGATATTTGGAAGCCCATAGAGGGCTATGGTGAAAAAGGAAATATCTTCCGTTCAAAACTGGAAAGAAGCTTTCTGAGAAACTGCTCTGTGTTCTGTTAATTCATCTCACAGAGTTAAATCTTTCCCTTCAAGAGGCCTTTCGCTAAGGCTGTTCTTGTTGAATTGGCAAAGGGATATTTGGAAGCCCATTGACGGCTATGGTGAAAAAGGAAATATCTTCCGTTCAAAACTGGAAAGAAGCTTTCTGAGAAACTGCTCTGTGTTCTGTTAATTCATCTCACAGAGTTACATCTTTCCGTTCAAGAAGCCTTTCGCTAAGGCTGTTCTTGTGGAATTGGCAAAGGGATATTTGGAAGCCCATAGAGGGCTATGGTGAAAAAGGAAATATCTTCCGTTCAAAACTGGAAAGAAGCTCTCTGAGAAACTGCTCTGTGTTCTGTGAATTCGACTCACAGAGTTACATCTTTCCCTTCAAGAAGCCTTTCGCTAAGGCTGTTCTTGTGGAATTGGCAAAGGGATATTTGGAAGCCCATAGAGGGCTATGGTGAAAAAGGAAGTATCTTCCGTTGAAAACTGGAAAGAAGCTTTCTGAGAAACTGCTCTGTGTTCTGTTAATTCATCTCACAGAGTTACATCTTTCCCTTCAAGAAGCCTTTCGCTAAGGTTGTTCTTTTGGAATTGGCAAAGGGATATTTGGAAGCCCATAGAGGGCTATGGTGAAAAAGGAAATATCTTCCGTTCAAAACTGGAATGAAGCTTTCTGAGAAACTGCTCTGTGTTCTGTTAATTCATCTCACAGAGTTTCATCTTTCCGTTCAAGAAGCCTTTCGCTAAGGCTGTTCTTGTGGAATTGACAAAGGGATATTTGGAAGCCCATAGAGGGCTATGGTGGAAAAGGAAATATCTTCCGTTCAAAACTGGAAAGAAGCTTTCTGAGAAACTGCTCTGTGTTCTGTTAATTCATCTCACAGAGTTACATCATTAAGTGCAAGAAGCCTTTCGCTAAGGCTGTTCTTGTGGAATTGTTAAAGGGATATTTGGAAGCCCATAGACGGCAATGGTGAAAAAGGAAATATCTTCCGTTCAAAACTGGAAAGAAGCTTTCTGAGAAACTGCTATGTGTTCTGTTAATTCATCTCACAGAGTTACATCTTTCCCTTCAAGAATCCTTTCGCTAAGGCTGTTCTTGTGGAATTGGCAAAGGGATATTTGGAAGCCCATAGAGGGCTATGGTGAAAAAGGAAATACCTTCCGTTCAAAACTGGAAAGAAGCTTTCTGAGAAACTGCTCTGTGTTCTGTGAATTCATCTCACAGAGTTACATCTTTCCCTTCAAGAAGCGTTTCGTTAAGGCTGTTCTTGTGGAATTGGCAAAGGGATATTTGGAAGCCCATAGAGGGCTATGGTGAAAAAGAAAATATCTTCCGTTCAAAACTGGAAAGAAGCTTTCTGAGAAACTGCTCTGTGTTCTGTTAATTCATCTCACAGAGTTACATCCTTCCCTTCAAGAAGCCTTTCGCTAAGGCTGTTCTTGTGGAATAGGCAAAGGGATATTTGGAAGCCCATAGAGGGATAGGGTGAAAAAGGAAATATCTTCCCTTCAAAACTGGAAAGAAGCTTTCTGAGAAACTGCTCTGTGTTCTGTTCATTCATGTCACAGAGTTACATCTTTCCCTTCAAGAAGCCTTTCGCTAAGGCTGTTCTTGGTGAATTGGCAAAGGGATATTTGGAAGCCCATAGAGGCCTATGGTGATAAAGGAAATATCTTCCGTTAAAAACTGTAAAGAAGCTTTCTGAGAAACTGCTCTGTGTTCTGTTAATTCATCTCACAGAGTTACATCTTTCCCTTCAAGAATCCTTTCGCTAAGGCTGTTCTTGTGGAATTGGCAAAGGGATATTTGGAAGCCCATAGAGGGCTATGGTGAAAAAGGAAATATCTTCCGTTCAAAACTGGAAAGAACCTTTCTGAGAAACTAGTCTGTGTTTTGTTAATTCACCTCACAGAGTTACATCTTTCCCTTCAAGAAGCCTTACACTAAGACTGTTCTTGTGGAATTGGAAAAGGGATATTTGGAAGGCCATAGAGGGCTATGGTGAAAAAGGAAATATCTTCCGTTCAAAACTGGAAAGAAGCTTCCTGAGAAACTGCTCTGTGTTCTGTTAATTCATCTCACAGAGTTACATCTTTCCCTTCAAGAAGCCTTTCGCTAAGGCCGTTCTTGTGGAATTGGCAAAGGGATATTAACAGCCCATAGACGGCTATGGTGAAAAAGGAAATATCTTCCGTTCAAAACTGGAAAGAAGCTTTCTGAGAAACTGCTCTGTGTTCTGTTAATTCATCTCACAGAGTTACATCATTAACTGCAAGAAGCGTTTCGCTAAGGCTGTTCTTGTGGAATTGTTAAAGGGATATTTGGAAGCCCATAGACGGCAATTGTGAAAAAGGAAATATCTTCCGTTCAAAACTGGAAAGAAGCTTTCTGAGAAACTGCTCTGTGTTCTGTGAATTCATCTCACAGAGTTACATCTTTCCCTTCAAGAATCCTTTCGCTAAGGCTGTTCTTGTGGAAATTGCAAAGGGATATTTGGAAGCCCATAGAGGCCTATGGTGAAAAAGGAAAAATCTTCCGATAAAAACTGTAAATAAGCTTTCTGAGAAACTGCTCTGTGTTCTGTTAATTCATCTCACAGAGTTACATCTTTCCCTTCAAGAAACCTTTCGCTAAGGCTGTTCTTGTGGAATTAGCAAAGCGATATTTGGAAGCCCATAGAGGCCTATGGTGAAAAAGGAAATATCTTCCGTTCAAAACTTGAAGGAAGCTTTCTGAGAAACTGCTCTGTGTTCTGTTAATTCATCTCACAGAGTTACATCTTTCCCTTCAAGAAGCCTTTCGCTAAGGCTGTTCTTGTGGAATTGGCAAAGGGATATTTGGAAGCCCATAGAGGGCTATGGTGAAAAAGGAAATATCTTCCGTTCAAAACTGGAAAGAAGCTTTCTGAGAAACTGCTCGGTGTTCTGTTAATTCATCTCACAGAGCTACATCTTTCCCTTCAAAATCCTTTAGCTAAGGCTGTTCTTGTGGAATTGGCAAAGTGAAATTTGGTCACCATAGAGGGATATGGTGAAAAAGGAAATATCTTCCGTTCAAAACTGGAAAGAAGCTTTCTGAGAAACTGCTCTGTGTTCTGTTAATTCATCTCACAGAGTTACATCTTTCCTTCAAGAGGCCTTTCGCTAAGGCTGTTCTTGGGGAATTGGGAAAGGGATATTTGGAAGCCCATAGACGGCTATGGTGAAAAAGGAAATATCTTCCGTTCAAAACTGGAAAGAAGCTTTCTGAGAAACTG